>NW_027193344.1:300000-536079 GCF_032444005.1 Ranitomeya imitator | reverse complement strand
CCAGTCATTCGAAATGACTTCTCCATGCATTTTATGCATTGGTAAAAGCACTATGATGAAAAGTGTGATATGTTTTCAGGTATCTCCTATACTAATAGAGCCACATGCTCACTGGTTTGCCACATGATGTAGGCCTATGGACTGAACAAGAAACCACCAAAAATTTTAACCAGTCATCGTTCTCACAACACTGAGGACCAGTCATTCGAAATGACTTCTCCATGCATTTTATGCATTGGTAAAAGCACTATGATGAAAAGTGTGATATGTTTTCAGGTATCTCCTATACTAATAGAGCCACATGCTCACCGGTTTGCCACATGATGTAGGCCTATGGACTGAACAAGAAACCACCAAAAATTTTAACCAGTCATCGTTCTCACAACACTGAGGACCAGTCATTCGAAATGACTTCTCCATGCATTTTATGCATTGGTAAAAGCACTATGATGAAAAGTATGATATGTTTTTAGGTATCTCCTATACTAATAGAGCCACATGCTCACCGGTTTGCCACATGATGTAGGCCTATGGACTGAACAAGAAACCACCAAAAATTTTAACCAGTCATCGTTCTCACAACTCTGAGGACCAGTCATTCGAAATGACTTCTCCATGCATTTTATGCATTGGTAAAAGCACTATGATGAAAAGTGTGATATGTTTTCAGGTATCTCCTATACTAATAGAGCCACATGCTCACCGGTTTGCCACATGATGTAGGCCTATGGACTGAACAAGAAACCACCAAAAATTTTAACCAGTCATCGTTCTCACAACACTGAGGACCAGTCATTCGAAATGACTTCTCCATGCATTTTATGCATTGGTAAAAGCACTATGATGAAAAGTATGATATGTTTTCAGGTATCTCCTATACTAATAGAGCCACATGCTCACCATTTTGCCACATGATGTAGGCCTATGGACTGATCAAGAAACCACCAAAAATTTTAACCAGTCATCGTTCTCACAACACTGAGGACCAGTCATTCGAAATGACTTCTCCATGCATTTTATGCATTGGTAAAAGCACTATGATGAAAAGTGTGATATGTTTTCAGGTATCTCCTATACTAATAGAGCCACATGCTCACCGGTTTGCCACATGATGTAGGCCTATGGACTGAACAAGAAACCACCAAAAATTTTAACCAGTCATCGTTCTCACAACACTGAGGACCAGTCATTCGAAATGACTTCTCCATGCATTTTATGCATTGGTAAAAGCACTATGATGAAAAGTGTGATATGTTTTCAGGTATCTCCTATACTAATAGAGCCACATGCTCACCGGTTTGCCACATGATGTAGGCCTATGGACTGAACAAGAAACCACCAAAAATTTTAACCAGTCATCGTTCTCACAACACTGAGGACCAGTCATTCGAAATGACTTCTCCATGCATTTTATGCATTGGTAAAAGCACTATGATGAAAAGTGTGATATGTTTTCAGGTATCTCCTATACTAATAGAGCCACATGCTCACCGGTTTGCCACATGATGTAGGCCTATGGACTGAACAAGAAGCCACCAAAAATTTTAACCAGTCATCGTTCTCACAACACTGAGGACCAGTCATTCGAAATGACTTCTCCATGCATTTTATGCATTGGTAAAAGCACTATGATGAAAAGTGTGATATGTTTTCAGGTATCTCCTATATTAATAGAGCCACATGCTCACCGGTTTGCCACATGATGTAGGCCTATGGACTGAACAAGAAACCACCAAAAATTTTAACCAGTCATCGTTCTCACAACACTGAGGACCAGTCATTCGAAATGACTTCTCCATGCATTGTATGCATTGGTAAAAGCACTATGATGAAAAGTGTGATATGTTTTCAGGTATCTCCTATACTAATAGAGCCACATGCTCACCGGTTTGCCACATGATGTAGGCCTATGGACTGAACAAGAAACCACCAAAAATTTTAACCAGTCATCGTTCTCACAACACTGAGGACCAGTCATTCGAAATGACTTCTCCATGCATTTTATGCATTGGTAAAAGCACTATGATGAAAAGTGTGATATGTTTTCAGGTATCTCCTATACTAATAGAGCCACATGCTCACCGGTTTGCCACATGATGTAGGCCTATGGACTGAACAAGAAACCACCAAAAATTTTAACCAGTCATCGTTCTCACAACATTGAGGACCAGTCATTCGAAATGACTTCTCCATGCATTTTATGCATTGGTAAAAGCACTATGATGAAAAGTGTGATATGTTTTCAGGTATCTCCTATACTAATAGAGCCACATGCTCACCGGTTTGCCACATGATGTAGGCCTATGGACTGAACAAGAAACCACCAAAAATTTTAACCAGTCATCGTTCTCACAACACTGAGGACCAGTCATTCGAAATGACTTCTCCATGCATTTTGTGCATTGGTAAAAGCACTATGATGAAAAGTGTGATATGTTTTCAGGTATCTCCTATACTAATAGAGCCACATGCTCACCGGTTTGCCACATGATGTAGGCCTATGGACTGAACAAGAAACCACCAAAAATTTTAACCAGTCATCGTTCTCACAACACTGAGGACCAGTCATTCGAAATGACTTCTCCATGCATTTTATGCATTGGTAAAAGCACTATGATGAAAAGTGTGATATGTTTTCAGGTATCTCCTATACTAATAGAGCCACATGCTCACCGGTTTGCCACATGATGTAGGCCTATGGACTGAACAAGAAACCACCAAAAATGTTAACCAGTCATCGTTCTCACAACACTGAGAACCAGTCATTCGAAATGACTTCTCCATGCATTTTATGCATTGGTAAAAGCACTATGATGAAAAGTGTGATATGTTTTCAGGTATCTCCTATACTAATAGAGCCACATGCTCACCGGTTTGCCACATGATGTAGGCCTATGGACTGAACAAGAAGCCACCAAAAATGTTAACCAGTCATCGTTCTCACAACACTGAGGACCAGTCATTCGAAATGACTTCTCCATGCATTTTATGCATTGGTAAAAGCACTATGATGAAAAGTGTGATATGTTTTCAGGTATCTCCTATACTAATAGAGCCACATGCTCACCGGTTTGCCACATGATGTAGGCCTATGGACTGAACAAGAAACCACCAAAAATTTTAACCAGTCATCGTTCTCACAACACTGAGGACCAGTCATTCGAAATGACTTCTCCATGCATTTTATGCATTGGTAAAAGCACTATGATGAAAAGTGTGATATGTTTTCAGGTATCTCCTATACTAATAGAGCCACATGCTCACCGGTTTGCCACATGATGTAGGCCTATGGACTGAACAAGAAACCACCAAAAATTTTTACCAGGCATCGTTCTCACAACACTGAGGACCAGTCATTCGAAATGACTTCTCCATGCATTTTATGCATTGGTAAAAGCACTATGATGAAAAGTGTGATATGTTTTCAGGTATCTCCTATACTAATAGAGCCACATGCTCACCGGTTTGCCACATGATGTAGGCCTATGGACTGAACAAGAAACCACCAAAAATTTTAACCAGTCATCGTTCTCACAACATTGAGGACCAGTCATTCGAAATGACATCTCCATGCATTTTATGCATTGGTAAAAGCACTATGATGAAAAGTGTGATATGTTTTCAGGTATCTCCTATACTAATAGAGCCACATGCTCACCGGTTTGCCACATGATGTAGGCCTATGGACTGAACAAGAAACCACCAAAAATTTTAACCAGTCATCGTTCTCACAACACTGAGGACCAGTCATTCGAAATGACTTCTCCATGCATTTTATGCATTGGTAAAAGCACTATGATGAAAAGTGTGATATGTTTTCAGGTATCTCCTATACTAATAGAGCCACATGCTCACCGGTTTGCCACATGATGTAGGCCTATGGACTGAACAAGAAACCACCAAAAATTTTAACCAGTCATCGTTCTCACAACACTGAGGACCAGTCATTCGAAATGACTTCTCCATGCATTTTATGCATTGGTAAAAGCACTATGATGAAAAGTGTGATATGTTTTCAGGTATCTCCTATACTAATAGAGCCACATGCTCACCGGTTTGCCACATGATGTAGGCCTATGGACTGAACAAGAAACCACCAAAAATTTTAACCAGTCATCGTTCTCACAACACTGAGGACCAGTCATTCGAAATGACTTCTCCATGCATTTTATGCATTGGTAAAAGCACTATGATGAAAAGTGTGATGTTTTCAGGTATCTCCTATACTAATAGAGCCACATGCTCACCGGTTTGCCACATGATGTAGGCCTATGGACTGAACAAGAAACCACCAAAAATTTTAACCAGTCATCGTTCTCACAACACTGAGGACCAGTCATTCGAAATGACTTCTCCATGCATTTTATGCATTGGTAAAAGCACTATGATGAAAAGTGTGATATGTTTTCAGGTATCTCCTATACTAATAGAGCCACATGCTCACCGGTTTGCCACATGATGTAGGCCTATGGACTGAACAAGAAACCACCAAAAATTTTAACCAGTCATCGTCCTCACAACACTGAGGACCAGTCATTCGAAATGACTTCTCCATGCATTTTATGCATTGGTAAAAGCACTATGATGAAAAGTGTGATATGTTTTCAGGTATCTCCTATACTAATAGAGCCACATGCTCACCGGTTTGCCACATGATGTAGGCCTATGGACTGAACAAGAAACCACCAAAAATTTTAACCAGTCATCGTTCTCACAACACTGAGGACCAGTCATTCGAAATGACTTCTCCATGCATTTTATGCATTGGTAAAAGCACTATGATGAAAAGTGTGATATGTTTTCAGGTATCTCCTATACTAATAGAGCCACATGCTCACCGGTTTGCCACATGATGTAGGCCTATGGACTGAACAAGAAACCACCAAAAATTTTAACCAGTCATCGTTCTCACAACACTGAGGACCAGTCATTCGAAATGACTTCTCCATGCATTTTATGCATTGGTAAAAGCACTATGATGAAAAGTGTGATATGTTTTCAGGTATCTCCTATACTAATAGAGCCACATGCTCACCGGTTTGCCACATGATGTAGGCCTATGGACTGAACAAGAAACCACCAAAAATGTTAACCAGTCATCGTTCTCACAACACTGAGGACCAGTCATTCGAAATGACTTCTCCATGCATTTTATGCATTGGTAAAAGCACTATGATGAAAAGTGTGATATGTTTTCAGGTATCTCCTATACTAATAGAGCCACATGCTCACCGGTTTGCCACATGATGTAGGCCTATGGACTGAACAAGAAGCCACCAAAAATTTTAACCAGTCATCGTTCTCACAACACTGAGGACCAGTCATTCGAAATGACTTCTCCATGCATTTTATGCATTGGTAAAAGCACTATGATGAAAAGTGTGATATGTTTTCAGGTATCTCCTATACTAATAGAGCCACATGCTCACCGGTTTGCCACATGATGTAGGCCTATGGACTGAACAAGAAACCACCAAAAATTTTAACCAGTCATCGTTCTCACAACACTGAGGACCAGTCATTCGAAATGACTTCTCCATGCATTTTATGCATTGGTAAAAGCACTATGATGAAAAGTGTGATATGTTTTCAGGTATCTCCTATACTAATAGAGCCACATGCTCACCGGTTTGCCACATGATGTAGGCCTATGGACTGAACAAGAAACCACCAAAAATTTTTACCAGGCATCGTTCTCACAACACTGAGGACCAGTCATTCGAAATGACTTCTCCATGCATTTTATGCATTGGTAAAAGCACTATGATGAAAAGTGTGATATGTTTTCAGGTATCTCCTATACTAATAGAGCCACATGCTCACCGGTTTGCCACATGATGTAGGCCTATGGACTGAACAAGAAACCACCAAAAATTTTAACCAGTCATCGTTCTCACAACATTGAGGACCAGTCATTCGAAATGACATCTCCATGCATTTTATGCATTGGTAAAAGCACTATGATGAAAAGTGTGATATGTTTTCAGGTATCTCCTATACTAATAGAGCCACATGCTCACCAGTTTGCCACATGATGTAGGCCTATGGACTGAACAAGAAACCACCAAAAATTTTAACCAGTCATCGTTCTCACAACACTGAGGACCAGTCATTCGAAATGACTTCTTCATGCATTTTATGCATTGGTAAAAGCACTATGATGAAAAGTGTGATATGTTTTCAGGTATCTCCTATACTAATAGAGCCACATGCTCACCGGTTTGCCACATGATGTAGGCCTATGGACTGAACAAGAAACCACCAAAAATTTTAACCAGTCATCGTTCTCACAACACTGAGGACCAGTCATTCGAAATGACTTCTCCATGCATTTTATGCATTGGTAAAAGCACTATGATGAAAAGTGTGATATGTTTTCAGGTATCTCCTATACTAATAGAGCCACATGCTCACCGGTTTGCCACATGATGTAGGCCTATGGACTGAACAAGAAACCACCAAAAATTTTAACCAGTCATCGTTCTCACAACACTGAGGACCAGTCATTCGAAATGACTTCTCCATGCATTTTATGCATTGGTAAAAGCACTATGATGAAAAGTGTGATATGTTTTCAGGTATCTCCTATACTAATAGAGCCACATGCTCACCGGTTTGCCACATGATGTAGGCCTATGGACTGAACAAGAAACCACCAAAAATTTTAACCAGTCATCGTTCTCACAACACTGAGGACCAGTCATTCGAAATGACTTCTCCATGCATTTTATGCATTGGTAAAAGCACTATGATGAAAAGTGTGATGTTTTCAGGTATCTCCTATACTAATAGAGCCACATGCTCACCGGTTTGCCACATGATGTAGGCCTATGGACTGAACAAGAAACCACCAAAAATTTTAACCAGTCATCGTTCTCACAACACTGAGGACCAGTCATTCGAAATGACTTCTCCATGCATTTTATGCATTGGTAAAAGCACTATGATGAAAAGTGTGATATGTTTTCAGGTATCTCCTATACTAATAGAGCCACATGCTCACCGGTTTGCCACATGATGTAGGCCTATGGACTGAACAAGAAACCACCAAAAATTTTAACCAGTCATCGTCCTCACAACACTGAGGACCAGTCATTCGAAATGACTTCTCCATGCATTTTATGCATTGGTAAAAGCACTATGATGAAAAGTGTGATATGTTTTCAGGTATCTCCTATACTAATAGAGCCACATGCTCACCGGTTTGCCACATGATGTAGGCCTATGGACTGAACAAGAAACCACCAAAAATTTTAACCAGTCATCGTTCTCACAACACTGAGGACCAGTCATTCGAAATGACTTCTCCATGCATTTTATGCATTGGTAAAAGCACTATGATGAAAAGTGTGATATGTTTTCAGGTATCTCCTATACTAATAGAGCCACATGCTCACCGGTTTGCCACATGATGTAGGCCTATGGACTGAACAAGAAACCACCAAAAATTTTAACCAGTCATCGTCCTCACAACACTGAGGACCAGTCATTCGAAATGACTTTTCCATGCATTTTATGCATTGGTAAAAGCACTATGATGAAAAGTGTGATATGTTTTCAGGTATCTCCTATACTAATTGAGCCACATGCTCACCGGTTTGCCACATGATGTAGGCCTATGGACTGAACAAGAAACCACCAAAAATTTTAACCAGTCATCGTTCTCACAACACTGAGGACCAGTCATTCGAAATGACTTCTCCATGCATTTTATGCATTGGTAAAAGCACTATGATGAAAAGTGTGATATGTTTTCAGGTATCTCCTATACTAATAGAGCCACATGCTCACCGGTTTGCCACATGATGTAGGCCTATGGACTGAACAAGAAGCCACCAAAAATTTTAACCAGTCATCGTCCTCACAACACTGAGGACCAGTCATTCGAAATGACTTCTCCATGTATTTTATGCATTGGTAAAAGCACTATGATGAAAAGTGTGATATGTTTTCAGGTATCTCCTATACTAATAGAGCCACATGCTCACCGGTTTGCCACATGATGTAGGCCTATGGACTGAACAAGAAACCACCAAAAATTTTAACCAGTCATCGTTCTCACAACACTGAGGACCAGTCATTCGAAATGACTTCTCCATGCATTTTATGCATTGGTAAAAGCACTATGATGAAAAGTGTGATATGTTTTCAGGTATCTCCTATACTAATAGAGCCACATGCTCACCGGTTTGCCACATGATGTAGGCCTATGGACTGAACAAGAAACCACCAAAAATTTTAACCAGTCATCGTTCTCACAACACTGAGGACCAGTCCTTCGAAATGACTTCTCCATGCATTTTATGCATTGGTAAAAGCACTATGATGAAAAGTGTGATATGTTTTCAGGTATCTCCTATACTAATAGAGCCACATGCTCACCGGTTTGCCACATGATGTAGGCCTATGGACTGAACAAGAAACCACCAAAAATTTTAACCAGTCATCGTCCTCACAACACTGAGGACCAGTCATTCGAAATGACTTCTCCATGCATTTTATGCATTGGTAAAAGCACTATGATGAAAAGTGTGATATGTTTTCAGGTATCTCCTATACTAATAGAGCCACATGCTCACCGGTTTGCCACATGATGTAGGCCTATGGACTGAACAAGAAACCACCAAAAATTTTAACCAGTCATCGTTCTCACAACACTGAGGACCAGTCATTCGAAATGACTTCTCCATGCATTTTATGCATTGGTAAAAGCACTATGATGAAAAGTGTGATATGTTTTCAGGTATCTCCTATACTAATAGAGCCACATGCTCACCGGTTTGCCACATGATGTAGGCCTATGGACTGAACAAGAAACCACCAAAAATTTTAACCAGTCATCGTTCTCACAACACTGAGGACCAGTCATTCGAAATGACTTCTCCATGCATTTTATGCATTGGTAAAAGCACTATGATGAAAAGTGTGATATGTTTTCAGGTATCTCCTATACTAATAGAGCCACATGCTCACCGGTTTGCCACATGATGTAGGCCTATGGACTGAACAAGAAACCACCAAAAATTTTAACCAGTCATCGTTCTCACAACACTGAGGACCAGTCATTCGAAATGACTTCTCCATGCATTTTATGCATTGGTAAAAGCACTATGATGAAAAGTGTGATATGTTTTCAGGTATCTCCTATACTAATAGAGCCACATGCTCACCGGTTTGCCACATGATGTAGGCCTATGGACTGAACAAGAAACCACCAAAAATTTTAACCAGTCATCGTTCTCACAACACTGAGGACCAGTCATTCGAAATGACTTCTCCATGCATTTTATGCATTGGTAAAAGCACTATGATGAAAAATGTGATATGTTTTCAGGTATCTCCTATACTAATAGAGCCACATGCTCACCGGTTTGCCACATGATGTAGGCCTATGGACTGAACAAGAAACCACCAAAAATTTTAACCAGTCATCGTTCTCACAACACTGAGGACCAGTCATTCGAAATGACTTCTCCATGCATTTTATGCATTGGTAAAAGCACTATGATGAAAAGTGTGATATGTTTTCAGGTATCTCCTATACTAATAGAGCCACATGCTCACCGGTTTGCCACATGATGTAGGCCTATGGACTGAACAAGAAACCACCAAAAATTTTAACCAGTCATCGTTCTCACAACACTGAGGACCAGTCATTCGAAATGACTTCTCCATGCATTTTATGCATTGGTAAAAGCACTATGATGAAAAGTGTGATATGTTTTCAGGTATCTCCTATACTAATAGAGCCACATGCTCACCGGTTTGCCACATGATGTAGGCCTATGGACTGAACAAGAAACCACCAAAAATTTTAACCAGTCATCGTTCTCACAGCACTGAGGACCAGTCATTCGAAATGACTTCTCCATGCATTTTATGCATTGGTAAAAGCACTATGATGAAAAGTGTGATATGTTTTCAGGTATCTCCTATACTAATAGAGCCACATGCTCACCAGTTTGCCACATGATGTAGGCCTATGGACTGAACAAGAAACCACCAAAAATTTTAACCAGTCATCGTTCTCACAACACTGAGGACCAGTCATTCGAAATGACTTCTCCATGCATTTTATGCATTGGTAAAAGCACTATGATGAAAAGTGTGATATGTTTTCAGGTATCTCCTATACTAATAGAGCCACATGCTCACTGGTTTGCCACATGATGTAGGCCTATGGACTGAACAAGAAACCACCAAAAATTTTAACCAGTCATCGTTCTCACAACACTGAGGACCAGTCATTCGAAATGACTTCTCCATGCATTTTATGCATTGGTAAAAGCACTATGATGAAAAGTGTGATATGTTTTCAGGTATCTCCTATACTAATAGAGCCACATGCTCACCGGTTTGCCACATGATGTAGGCCTATGGACTGAACAAGAAACCACCAAAAATTTTAACCAGTCATCGTTCTCACAACACTGAGGACCAGTCATTCGAAATGACTTCTCCATGCATTTTATGCATTGGTAAAAGCACTATGATGAAAAGTATGATATGTTTTTAGGTATCTCCTATACTAATAGAGCCACATGCTCACCGGTTTGCCACATGATGTAGGCCTATGGACTGAACAAGAAACCACCAAAAATTTTAACCAGTCATCGTTCTCACAACTCTGAGGACCAGTCATTCGAAATGACTTCTCCATGCATTTTATGCATTGGTAAAAGCACTATGATGAAAAGTGTGATATGTTTTCAGGTATCTCCTATACTAATAGAGCCACATGCTCACCGGTTTGCCACATGATGTAGGCCTATGGACTGAACAAGAAACCACCAAAAATTTTAACCAGTCATCGTTCTCACAACACTGAGGACCAGTCATTCGAAATGACTTCTCCATGCATTTTATGCATTGGTAAAAGCACTATGATGAAAAGTATGATATGTTTTCAGGTATCTCCTATACTAATAGAGCCACATGCTCACCATTTTGCCACATGATGTAGGCCTATGGACTGATCAAGAAACCACCAAAAATTTTAACCAGTCATCGTTCTCACAACACTGAGGACCAGTCATTCGAAATGACTTCTCCATGCATTTTATGCATTGGTAAAAGCACTATGATGAAAAGTGTGATATGTTTTCAGGTATCTCCTATACTAATAGAGCCACATGCTCACCGGTTTGCCACATGATGTAGGCCTATGGACTGAACAAGAAACCACCAAAAATTTTAACCAGTCATCGTTCTCACAACACTGAGGACCAGTCATTCGAAATGACTTCTCCATGCATTTTATGCATTGGTAAAAGCACTATGATGAAAAGTGTGATATGTTTTCAGGTATCTCCTATACTAATAGAGCCACATGCTCACCGGTTTGCCACATGATGTAGGCCTATGGACTGAACAAGAAACCACCAAAAATTTTAACCAGTCATCGTTCTCACAACACTGAGGACCAGTCATTCGAAATGACTTCTCCATGCATTTTATGCATTGGTAAAAGCACTATGATGAAAAGTGTGATATGTTTTCAGGTATCTCCTATACTAATAGAGCCACATGCTCACCGGTTTGCCACATGATGTAGGCCTATGGACTGAACAAGAAGCCACCAAAAATTTTAACCAGTCATCGTTCTCACAACACTGAGGACCAGTCATTCGAAATGACTTCTCCATGCATTTTATGCATTGGTAAAAGCACTATGATGAAAAGTGTGATATGTTTTCAGGTATCTCCTATATTAATAGAGCCACATGCTCACCGGTTTGCCACATGATGTAGGCCTATGGACTGAACAAGAAACCACCAAAAATTTTAACCAGTCATCGTTCTCACAACACTGAGGACCAGTCATTCGAAATGACTTCTCCATGCATTGTATGCATTGGTAAAAGCACTATGATGAAAAGTGTGATATGTTTTCAGGTATCTCCTATACTAATAGAGCCACATGCTCACCGGTTTGCCACATGATGTAGGCCTATGGACTGAACAAGAAACCACCAAAAATTTTAACCAGTCATCGTTCTCACAACACTGAGGACCAGTCATTCGAAATGACTTCTCCATGCATTTTATGCATTGGTAAAAGCACTATGATGAAAAGTGTGATATGTTTTCAGGTATCTCCTATACTAATAGAGCCACATGCTCACCGGTTTGCCACATGATGTAGGCCTATGGACTGAACAAGAAACCACCAAAAATTTTAACCAGTCATCGTTCTCACAACATTGAGGACCAGTCATTCGAAATGACTTCTCCATGCATTTTATGCATTGGTAAAAGCACTATGATGAAAAGTGTGATATGTTTTCAGGTATCTCCTATACTAATAGAGCCACATGCTCACCGGTTTGCCACATGATGTAGGCCTATGGACTGAACAAGAAACCACCAAAAATTTTAACCAGTCATCGTTCTCACAACACTGAGGACCAGTCATTCGAAATGACTTCTCCATGCATTTTGTGCATTGGTAAAAGCACTATGATGAAAAGTGTGATATGTTTTCAGGTATCTCCTATACTAATAGAGCCACATGCTCACCGGTTTGCCACATGATGTAGGCCTATGGACTGAACAAGAAACCACCAAAAATTTTAACCAGTCATCGTTCTCACAACACTGAGGACCAGTCATTCGAAATGACTTCTCCATGCATTTTATGCATTGGTAAAAGCACTATGATGAAAAGTGTGATATGTTTTCAGGTATCTCCTATACTAATAGAGCCACATGCTCACCGGTTTGCCACATGATGTAGGCCTATGGACTGAACAAGAAACCACCAAAAATGTTAACCAGTCATCGTTCTCACAACACTGAGGACCAGTCATTCGAAATGACTTCTCCATGCATTTTATGCATTGGTAAAAGCACTATGATGAAAAGTGTGATATGTTTTCAGGTATCTCCTATACTAATAGAGCCACATGCTCACCGGTTTGCCACATGATGTAGGCCTATGGACTGAACAAGAAGCCACCAAAAATTTTAACCAGTCATCGTTCTCACAACACTGAGGACCAGTCATTCGAAATGACTTCTCCATGCATTTTATGCATTGGTAAAAGCACTATGATGAAAAGTGTGATATGTTTTCAGGTATCTCCTATACTAATAGAGCCACATGCTCACCGGTTTGCCACATGATGTAGGCCTATGGACTGAACAAGAAACCACCAAAAATTTTAACCAGTCATCGTTCTCACAACACTGAGGACCAGTCATTCGAAATGACTTCTCCATGCATTTTATGCATTGGTAAAAGCACTATGATGAAAAGTGTGATATGTTTTCAGGTATCTCCTATACTAATAGAGCCACATGCTCACCGGTTTGCCACATGATGTAGGCCTATGGACTGAACAAGAAACCACCAAAAATTTTTACCAGGCATCGTTCTCACAACACTGAGGACCAGTCATTCGAAATGACTTCTCCATGCATTTTATGCATTGGTAAAAGCACTATGATGAAAAGTGTGATATGTTTTCAGGTATCTCCTATACTAATAGAGCCACATGCTCACCGGTTTGCCACATGATGTAGGCCTATGGACTGAACAAGAAACCACCAAAAATTTTAACCAGTCATCGTTCTCACAACATTGAGGACCAGTCATTCGAAATGACATCTCCATGCATTTTATGCATTGGTAAAAGCACTATGATGAAAACTGTGATATGTTTTCAGGTATCTCCTATACTAATAGAGCCACATGCTCACCAGTTTGCCACATGATGTAGGCCTATGGACTGAACAAGAAACCACCAAAAATTTTAACCAGTCATCGTTCTCACAACACTGAGGACCAGTCATTCGAAATGACTTCTTCATGCATTTTATGCATTGGTAAAAGCACTATGATGAAAAGTGTGATATGTTTTCAGGTATCTCCTATACTAATAGAGCCACATGCTCACCGGTTTGCCACATGATGTAGGCCTATGGACTGAACAAGAAACCACCAAAAATTTTAACCAGTCATCGTTCTCACAACACTGAGGACCAGTCATTCGAAATGACTTCTCCATGCATTTTATGCATTGGTAAAAGCACTATGATGAAAAGTGTGATATGTTTTCAGGTATCTCCTATACTAATAGAGCCACATGCTCACCGGTTTGCCACATGATGTAGGCCTATGGACTGAACAAGAAACCACCAAAAATTTTAACCAGTCATCGTTCTCACAACACTGAGGACCAGTCATTCGAAATGACTTCTCCATGCATTTTATGCATTGGTAAAAGCACTATGATGAAAAGTGTGATATGTTTTCAGGTATCTCCTATACTAATAGAGCCACATGCTCACCGGTTTGCCACATGATGTAGGCCTATGGACTGAACAAGAAACCACCAAAAATTTTAACCAGTCATCGTTCTCACAACACTGAGGACCAGTCATTCGAAATGACTTCTCCATGCATTTTATGCATTGGTAAAAGCACTATGATGAAAAGTGTGATGTTTTCAGGTATCTCCTATACTAATAGAGCCACATGCTCACCGGTTTGCCACATGATGTAGGCCTATGGACTGAACAAGAAACCACCAAAAATTTTAACCAGTCATCGTTCTCACAACACTGAGGACCAGTCATTCGAAATGACTTCTCCATGCATTTTATGCATTGGTAAAAGCACTATGATGAAAAGTGTGATATGTTTTCAGGTATCTCCTATACTAATAGAGCCACATGCTCACCGGTTTGCCACATGATGTAGGCCTATGGACTGAACAAGAAACCACCAAAAATTTTAACCAGTCATCGTCCTCACAACACTGAGGACCAGTCATTCGAAATGACTTCTCCATGCATTTTATGCATTGGTAAAAGCACTATGATGAAAAGTGTGATATGTTTTCAGGTATCTCCTATACTAATAGAGCCACATGCTCACCGGTTTGCCACATGATGTAGGCCTATGGACTGAACAAGAAACCACCAAAAATTTTAACCAGTCATCGTTCTCACAACACTGAGGACCAGTCATTCGAAATGACTTCTCCATGCATTTTATGCATTGGTAAAAGCACTATGATGAAAAGTGTGATATGTTTTCAGGTATCTCCTATACTAATAGAGCCACATGCTCACCGGTTTGCCACATGATGTAGGCCTATGGACTGAACAAGAAACCACCAAAAATTTTAACCAGTCATCGTCCTCACAACACTGAGGACCAGTCATTCGAAATGACTTTTCCATGCATTTTATGCATTGGTAAAAGCACTATGATGAAAAGTGTGATATGTTTTCAGGTATCTCCTATACTAATTGAGCCACATGCTCACCGGTTTGCCACATGATGTAGGCCTATGGACTGAACAAGAAACCACCAAAAATTTTAACCAGTCATCGTTCTCACAACACTGAGGACCAGTCATTCGAAATGCCTTCTCCATGCATTTTATGCATTGGTAAAAGCACTATGATGAAAAGTGTGATATGTTTTCAGGTATCTCCTATACTAATAGAGCCACATGCTCACCGGTTTGCCACATGATGTAGGCCTATGGACTGAACAAGAAACCACCAAAAATTTTAACCAGTCATCGTTCTCACAACACTGAGGACCAGTCATTCGAAATGACTTCTCCATGCATTTTATGCATTGGTAAAAGCACTATGATGAAAAGTGTGATATGTTTTCAGGTATCTCCTATACTAATAGAGCCACATGCTCACCGGTTTGCCACATGATGTAGGCCTATGGACTGAACAAGAAACCACCAAAAATTTTAACCAGTCATCGTTCTCACAACACTGAGGACCAGTCATTCGAAATGACTTCTCCATGCATTTTATGCATTGGTAAAAGCACTATGATGAAAAGTGTGATATGTTTTCAGGTATCTCCTATACTAATAGAGCCACATGCTCACCGGTTTGCCACATGATGTAGGCATATGGACTGAACAAGAAACCACCAAAAATTTTAACCAGTCATCGTTCTCACAACACTGAGGACCAGTCATTCGAAATGACTTCTCCATGCATTTTATGCATTGGTAAAAGCACTATGATGAAAAGTGTGATATGTTTTCAGGTATCTCCTATACTATTAGAGCCACATGCTCACCGGTTTGCCACATGATGTAGGCCTATGGACTGAACAAGAAACCACCAAAAATTTTAACCAGTCATCGTTCTCACAACACTGAGGACCAGTCATTCGAAATGACTTCTCCATGCATTTTATGCATTGGTAAAAGCACTATGATGAAAAGTGTGATATGTTTTCAGGTATCTCCTATACTAATAGAGCCACATGCTCACCGGTTTGCCACATGATGTAGGCCTATGGACTGAACAAGAAACCACCAAAAATTTTAACCAGTCATCGTTCTCACAGCACTGAGGACCAGTCATTCGAAATGACTTCTCCATGTATTTTATGCATTGGTAAAAGCACTATGATGAAAAGTGTGATATGTTTTCAGGTATCTCCTATACTAATAGAGCCACATGCTCACCGGTTTGCCACATGATGTAGGCCTATGGACTGAACAAGAAACCACCAAAAATTTTAACCAGTCATCGTTCTCACAGCACTGAGGACCAGTCATTCGAAATGACTTCTCCATGCATTTTATGCATTGGTAAAAGCACTATGATGAAAAGTGTGATATGTTTTCAGGTATCTCCTATACTAATAGAGCCACATGCTCACCGGTTTGCCACATGATGTAGGCCTATGGACTGAACAAGAAACCACCAAAAATTTTAACCAGTCATCGTTCTCACAACACTGAGGACCAGTCATTCGAAATGACTTCTCCATGCATTTTATGCATTGGTAAAAGCACTATGATGAAAAGTGTGATATGTTTTCAGGTATCTCCTATACTAATAGAGCCACATGCTCACCGGTTTGGCACATGATGTAGGCCTATGGACTGAACAAGAAACCACCAAAAATATTAACCAGTCATCGTTCTCACAACACTGAGGACCAGTCATTCGAAATGACTTCTCCATGCATTTTATGCATTGGTAAAAGCACTATGATGAAAAGTGTGATATATTTTCAGGTATCTCCTATACTAATAGAGCCACATGCTCACCGGTTTGCCACATGATGTAGGCCTATGGACTGAACAAGAAACCACCAAAAATTTTAACCAGTCATCGTTCTCACAACACTGAGGACCAGTCATTCGAAATGACTTCTCCATGCATTTTATGCATTGGTAAAAACACTATGATGAAAAGTATGATATGTTTTCAGGTATCTCCTATACTAATAGAGCCATATGCTCACCGGTTTGCCACATGATGTAGGCCTATGGACTGAACAAGAAACCACCAAAAATTTTAACCAGTCATCGTTCTCACAACACTGAGGACCAGTCATTCGAAATGACTTCTCCATGCATTTTATGCATTGGTAAAAGCACTATGATGAAAAGTGTGATATGTTTTCAGGTATCTCCTATACTAATAGAGCCACATGCTCACCGGTTTGCCACATGATGTAGGCCTATGGACTGAACAAGAAACCACCAAAAATTTTTACCAGGCATCGTTCTCACAACACTGAGGACCAGTCATTCGAAATGACTTCTCCATGCATTTTATGCATTGGTAAAAGCACTATGATGAAAAGTGTGATATGTTTTCAGGTATCTCCTATACTAATAGAGCCACATGCTCACCGGTTTGCCACATGATGTAGGCCTATGGACTGAACAAGAAACCACCAAAAATTTTAACCAGTCATCGTTCTCACAACATTGAGGACCAGTCATTCGAAATGACATCTCCATGCATTTTATGCATTGGTAAAAGCACTATGATGAAAAGTGTGATATGTTTTCAGGTATCTCCTATACTAATAAAGCCACATGCTCACCAGTTTGCCACATGATGTAGGCGTATGGACTGAACAAGAAACCACCAAAAATTTTAACCAGTCATCGTTCTCACAACACTGAGGACCAGTCATTCGAAATGACTTCTTCATGCATTTTATGCATTGGTAAAAGCACTATGATGAAAAGTGTGATATGTTTTCAGGTATCTCCTATACTAATAGAGCCACATGCTCACCGGTTTGCCACATGATGTAGGCCTATGGACTGAACAAGAAACCACCAAAAATTTTAACCAGTCATCATTCTCACAACACTGAGGACCAGTCATTCGAAATGACTTCTCCATGCATTTTATGCATTGGTAAAAGCACTATGATGAAAAGTGTGATATGTTTTCAGGTATCTCCTATACTAATAGAGCCACATGCTCACCGGTTTGCCACATGATGTAGGCCTATGGACTGAACAAGAAACCACCAAAAATTTTAACCAGTCATCGTTCTCACAACACTGAGGACCAGTCATTCGAAATGACTTCTCCATGCATTTTATGCATTGGTAAAAGCACTATGATGAAAAGTGTGATATGTTTTCAGGTATCTCCTATACTAATAGAGCCACATGCTCACCGGTTTGCCACATGATGTAGGCCTATGGACTGAACAAGAAACCACCAAAAATTTTAACCAGTCATCGTTCTCACAACACTGAGGACCAGTCATTCGAAATGACTTCTCCATGCATTTTATGCATTGGTAAAAGCACTATGATGAAAAGTGTGATATGTTTTCAGGTATCTCCTATACTAATAGAGCCACATGCTCACCGGTTTGCCACATGATGTAGGCCTATGGACTGAACAAGAAACCACCAAAAATTTTAACCAGTCATCGTTCTCACAACACTGAGGACCAGTCATTCGAAATGACTTCTCCATGCATTTTATGCATTGGTAAAAGCACTATGATGAAAAGTGTGATATGTTTTCAGGTATCTCCTATACTAATAGAGCCACATGCTCACCGGTTTGCCACATGATGTAGGCCTATGGACTGAACAAGAAACCACCAAAAATTTTAACCAGTCATCGTTCTCACAACACTGAGGACCAGTCATTCGAAATGACTTCTCCATGCATTTTATGCATTGGTAAAAGCACTATGATGAAAAGTGTGATATGTTTTCAGGTATCTCCTATACTAATAGAGCCACATGCTCACCAGTTTGCCACATGATGTAGGCCTATGGACTGAACAAGAAACCACCAAAAATTTTTTTTTTTTCCAAATAATCTTTATTGGATTTTAACAATTAACTGGGCAGGAATGGAAAAGGGAAAAGTGGGGATGCGGGGAGAGGGAAGGGGGGAGTGGAGGGGGGGGCTGGAAGGAAGGGGGGGGAGAACGTGGGAAGACAGAAGGGGGAGAGAAGACACTTGAAGTAAGCGACAACAGGTAACCAAATTTGTTAAATGATAAAACAGCATTTGGAAGGTGAATAATTATAATTATATTTATAATACATTTGCTCACGAAAGAGGGGTAGACTCACGGAGCAGTCCTGAATTGCAGACACTTTAGATCAAAGTCCGGTTCGCTTTGTGCCAATTTCAACTGATAATTGCTACGGGAAGACTTCTTCCCAACGAGCCCATTTTTTCGAGCATTTTTTGAGGCTGTCATTATTTAGGGCGAATTTTTGCTCGTATGTTCTATGGAGGTCAATACGATCCTTGATCTCTTGGAATGATGGAGGTTTAGGCTTTTTCCAATTGTATGCGATGGCATTTTTGGTGATTAAGAGAATATTAATGACCAACGCTTTGAGAGGAAAGTGTGTGTCGCTTAATCCCACAGAGAGCAATGCCATCTGAGGAGTCAGGATGAAGTTTTTATTCAGAAGTACTCCAATCAAGCCAGAGATTTTAGACCAAAGAGATTTAATTTTGGGACAGCTCCAGAAGGTATGGAGCAGATTGCCCCTGTGTCCGCACGCCCTCCAACAATCTGGGGAGGTATGACCCCCTATCATAGACAGTCTTGCTGGGGTGAGGTACCAGCGTGTGACTAGTTTGAAATAGGACTCTTGTAATGACATAGAAATGGAAGCTGAGTATGAGTGGACCAACGCGCTTTCCCATTCATCTGGGTCAATTATTGTCTGGAGATCTTGCTCCCATTTAAGCATGGAAGGGGATTTCGCGAAGTCTGAATCATGGTTGAACCAGCTATAGATATATCTGTAGCTCCAGAAAATATTGTGGTCAGGGTTACAAATCAGATTTATAGCCGCTTCAGAGAAGCTAGGCTTTTTTGATACGAATTTCTGACATTGATCCTTGAGGATCATGTACTCAAAAAACATAGCAGAGGGGACATTGTAAGTGTTTTTGAGAGAATTAAAAGGGATAAAATTTTCTCCGTCAAATATATGGGAAAGTTTTGTGATTTTGTAGTCGGACCATTTGGGGTTGACCATTTTGTTATGCAACTCAAATATATAAGAGATAGCCAGATTTTTCAGAGACTCGAATCTTTCAGTTCCTCTTTTGGGCCTAGCAAATTTGGACCATGCATTACTTATTGCAATAAAAATTGGGTGGGATTTATTACTAGAATTTTTTATATTCATGAGCTGGTTTAGGATCAATTTTCTAGGGGCTCTATCCAGGTTCAAAGATGATTCGATCTCCAGCCAGGCTGGGTGTTCTGATTTAGACCACCAGGAGCAACTTTGTTTAATCAGGTTTGTGTGGTAATGAGCCAAAATGTTGGGAAGGCCCATTCCCCCTGACGCTTTATTTCTGTAGAGAGTACTAATAGCTACTCTAGCTTTTTTCTTGTTCCATAAGAACTTGTTGATCAGAGTTTGGATGTTAGATAAGTAAGAGGTTGAGATAGGAACAGGGATGGACCTAAATATATATAGAATTTTAGGGATTATAAATGTTTTTACTGATAAGTTCTTTCCCCACCATGAGAGATCTCTCCCTGCAAAGTGGTTCAGATCAGATGAGATAGTTTTGATTAAGATGTCAAGGTTGGTAGGGACGAGAGAATCTATATTTTTTGTGATTTTTATCCCCAGATAGGTGAAATCGCTAGTTGCCCAGCTCCACGAGGTTGCTTTTGATAATTCTTTGATTTGAGTGGGGTCGAGGTTAAATTGCATAATTTGGGATTTGGTTTTATTGATTTTGAAGTATGAGAGCTGGGAGAAGGTATCTAATAATTTTTGGGTAGCAGGAACAGAAACTATAGGGTTCGTCAGGGTCAGGATGACATCGTCGGCGAAGAGGCCGATTTTGAATTCTCTATTTTTTGTTTGGATGCCGGTTATGCTATTATCTTTTCTTATTGACTGAGCCAGAGGCTCCATCGCCAAAGCGAACAGCAAAGGGGACAGGGGGCAACCCTGACGTGTACCGTTTGTAATTAAAAAAGGAGATGAAAGGTGATTATTGGAAAAAACCCTGGCGGTGGGACCCGAGTACAGAGCCATGATTGCAGAGATAGAATTTGGGTTAAAACCGAATTGTTGTAGAGTGAGTTTTAAGTATGACCAGTTCAAACGGTCAAACGCCTTTTCTGCGTCCAGTGAGGCAAAAATTGAGGGGATTTTTTTTGAATTGATAAGCTTCATCAGGTTTATAATTCTTCTAGTTCCATCGCTCGATTGTCTGCCCCTGACAAACCCTATCTGATCGTTAACTATTAAATTCGGAAGGAAATTATTGATTCTATTTGCAATGATTTTGGAATATAGTTTGATGTCTGAATTGACTAAGGATATTGGCCTATAGTTTGGAAGATGGACTGGGTCGCCTTTGGCTTTGGGGATTAAGATGATTGAGGCCTCCAACATTTCTTTTGGGAACTTGCCAAGAGTTGCAGCAGAATTAAAGATTTTAGACATGTGTGGGGCTAGGATCTCACTGAAAGATTTGAAATACTCGTTGGTGAAGCCGTCCGGCCCTGGGGCTTTCAGAGATTTTAATTTTTTAATGTTTTCGGAAATTTCTTCAGGGGAGAACGGGGCGGTGAGTACATCTATGTTTTCCGGCGTTAGTCTAGGTAGATTAAGATTTGACAAGAATTTTTTAATATCAGTGTCCAATGGTTGTACTAGTTGGGGGTTCGAGTTGAGATTGTATAAATCAGAATAAAAGGCAGCAAACGCCTCCACTATGTCCTGCGGGTGCGTAAGCATGCGACCACCTGGGGGTACTATTTTTATGATCCTATTTTGGATCCTTTGCTTCTTCAATCTGTTTAGCATGAACCTGTTAGGCTTGTTTAGGGAGGTAAATTGTTTGAATTTTAGAGACCCAATTGACGCGTCATAAAAGGAGAAGATTATGGTCCTCAACTCCTGCCTAAGGGACATCAGTTCAGTATGTTGACTGGGAGAGTGGATGGTTGAGTTAGCAAGTTCTGTTTCCTTGATTTTTATTTTTGACTGTAACTCTTTTATTTTGGCCCTATTTTGCTTTTTTTCCCTAGCGGAAATTTGGATTAAGGCCCCTCTGACCACAGCCTTATGGGCGTTCCAGAGGGTGAATGGGTCAATTGAATCTGAATTATTCTCTCTAAAGTAATTTTTGATAGTCTGGTTTATTGCGTTTTTATGGACTGGATTACAAAGAATAGAAGAGTTGCACCTCCATGAAATGTGAGATTTGGATGCTGGACCGTAAGTTAGTTCTGCAGTGACAGGGGAGTGGTCTGAGATTGTTTTAGGAAGGATTGAGATTTTTCTAAATTTTGGTAGTGAAAAAATGTTGGAGATTATCAGGTCGATTCTAGAGGCGGAATGATGCACGTCAGAAAAGTGAGTGTACTCAATAGAGGTGGTGTTGAGACATCTGAAAATGTCATACATTTCATTTTGGTGGAGCCATTTGTTTAGGGTCAAATATTTATGCCTGTTTTGGGATGAGGAGTCGAGGTGGCCATCAGGAACCGCGTTGAAATCTCCCACCACTACTAAGTCACCCTTCTTTATTTCCAACACCTTTCTCATGAGCCTATCCAGAAATCTAATTTGGCCTTTGTTCGGGACGTATATGTTGACAATAGTGAAAGGATGGTTATTGATGTTACCGATTAGGATATGAAAATTACCTTTTGAGTCCTTACATTCCTTGATGAGTTCAAATGATACATTGTGACTAATTATGGTCATAACACCGGCTTTCTTTTTGCTGCCACAAGATTCGAAAACCTGTGAGAACTTTCTATCTGTAAATTTTGGGTGATCGTTGGCTCTAAATTTGGTTTCTTGTATGCACATGATATCGGACTTTGATCTAACCAGTTCATTTTTGATAGAGGACCTCTTTCTCGGGATGTTAAGACCCCTAACATTATATGTCATTATCTTAAGAGACATGTTTGATTAAGGGTGGAGGGATATGAAGAAGTTATTCACCTGTGGATACCTGTAAGTAAATTTAGAAACTTATATAACAGAAATACACTAAAAAATTACTTTTAGTGTGCAGTAAGATCAAGATACAAAGTAAAACAACACACACTTGAAAACTTGACTTGTCCTCTCCGAAGAAACCCTCCAGTGGGTTCTTCGCTGCTCGGGGGAAAGTTCGTGAAAGAGCTCTGGATGGAACTTGAGGCATCCTCCGAGTTATAGAAAAAGTGGACAAAGGAATACAAAATTTTAATATAAACATTATGAACACTATAAACATTATGAACATTATAACATTGGTAACATCTTGGACCTTGAAACCCCCTACAAGGAATTATTTATAGGCAGCAGGTTAAGGTCATATCGTATAGATTACTCAGGGAAAGATAACACTTACACTAAACTAAGTGATAGAAGAGATGAATCTTTCTCCGTCTTCAGGAGTACTGATGGGGATAGTTTTACTTTTGTATTGTACCAGAAGCTTCAGCGGGAACCCCCATTTATATGAGATTCCCATGTCTTTCAGAGAATTTGTCACTTTCTTAAAGGCTCTCCTACCCTCCAGAGTCTCTCTGGATAGATCCGCGAATAGTTTTAAGTTCTCAAAGGGCTCAGGGAACTTTTTCTCCACTTTGATAAAGTTTTGAAGCTGTTCTTTTATGTGGAAAAAGTGAATCCTAAGAATTGTGTCTCTAGGAAGGTCTGCAGCAACGCTTGAGGGCTTGGGCAGTCTATGGATCCTGTCTATTGTGAGCTCTTGGGGTGAAATGGATGGGATAACTTTTTTAATCAAGGATTGGGCGAAGTTGAGGAGTTTGTCTGGGGTGACGTTTTCGGGGATGCCGCGAATTTTTACGTTATTACGTCTGCTTCTGTCCTCCAGGTCAGCCATTTTTAATCTGAGTCGGTTTACTTCTGACCTGAGATCTTTATTTTCGGCTGTATGCCTGGCCACAGTTTTCTCCAACCCCTTAATTTTTTCCTCCTGTTTTCCTAATTTTTCAGTGAACATCTCCATTGATTTATGTATCTGGCTAGAGTGTTTTTCAAAATTGAGGTGCATTTCCTCTCTGATTTGTTTGGTTATTACTTTCATATGAGCATCCATCATGCTCAGGAAATGTGAAGTAGAGTCCTCTAAGCCAGTTTGTGCATTTTTTGTTCTTCTTCTCACTGGGCTTGCGTTCGGAGAAAAATCTTCCGAGTCGTAGCCCGAGTAATCGGAAGCAACTTTTCTCTCATCCCCCCACTCAACTGGACCCGGCCTTTTTTTTTAAATGGACGTATCCATTTCTGTGTCCTTGTTGTGGTGTTGTGAAGGTTTGTTTTGGGACTTGTTACGTTGTACTGATTTGTCACCTGGACTGTTAAGAGGGGTCCTTGGGGACCTAGATCTAGATCTGGCCTTAACTGGGCTTATAACATTTACCAGATCTAGGGAGGGATTGCGACCTGATGAGTATGGTTTATTGGATTTTTGAGAGTTGGGCTGGGGGAGCTTTGAGATGTAGTTTTTGGCATTTGAGCGGCTCATTGTTACTGAGTAGTAAACTGATTATTAGAGAAATTTGGTGTTAGGACTGTGTGACTGGCCGAATCCAATGCGCAGCAATATCACAAACACACGCAAGTATTTCGCAGCCACTCTCTGGGCCAAATCAGCCCACCGATGCAACAAATGTGCAGTAAGGAAATATTATCACTAGGAACTCTCACTGAGCCCACTCCCTGAGTCTATACAGGAGATTATATACACAGTTATGCGCTCCTTTAACCTTTAAGTAGTATAAAGAAGATATGGTAAGCTAAACACTCAAATGTAGCAGAGAGTGCTGAACGGCCGGTGAGCAATGAGTTAAACTGTGTGAAACTGAGTGAAAGTGAGACAGGAATTATCAATATATAGCAGTGTTTGCTGAGGGTATGGGCCAGTGAGTCAGATGTGGGCCCCTTGATCCCTGTCTCAGAGAAGTCAGATTTTTCTAGAGATGTAGCAGAGCCGAGCGAGCTCTGTCTGGTACTATGTTAGACTATAAGAAATAACAGAACGTCACATATAATCCAGCGCTGGGCACAACAAATACAAAACAATATATTAACTGTGAATTCTTGTTTCTTCTTGTTCACTAACTCCCACTCCAGAAATCCTCATAGATTCCAGGAGGGAAAGGGTAAAATGCAGGGTGCTTGGTTGTACAAACAGGAGTTGCTGAGCAGCTTTCCCTAAGAGCTTGTATCTGGGAGCTGTGGGAATCCCAGGAATTTAGCTGTGTGGGGTTGAGTTCACAGGTGGTTAATCACTCCTCAACACAGTTAGAGGTTAGCAGTAAATATCAGACTCAGTAAAGACTGCTTAAGTGAACATCAGCGATGAAGGAGTTAGTTACCGGCTTTACCGGTGTGGGAGCCGCCGCTCAGTTGTCTAAACCACCAAAAATTTTAACCAGTCATCGTTCTCACAACACTGAGGACCAGTCATTCGAAATGACTTCTCCATGCATTTTATGCATTGGTAAAAGCACTATGATGAAAAGTGTGATGTTTTCAGGTATCTCCTATACTAATAGAGCCACATGCTCACCGGTTTGCCACATGATGTAGGCCTATGGACTGAACAAGAAACCACCAAAAATTTTAACCAGTCATCGTTCTCACAACACTGAGGACCAGTCATTCGAAATGACTTCTCCATGCATTTTATGCATTGGTAAAAGCACTATGATGAAAAGTGTGATATGTTTTCAGGTATCTCCTATACTAATAGAGCCACATGCTCACCGGTTTGCCACATGATGTAGGCCTATGGACTGAACAAGAAACCACCCAAAATTTTAACCAGTCATCGTTCTCACAACACTGAGGACCAGTCATTCGAAATGACTTCTCCATGCATTTTATGCATTGGTAAAAGCACTATAATGAAAAGTGTGATATGTTTTCAGGTATCTCCTATACGAATAGAGCCACATGCTCACCGGTTTGCCACATGATGTAGGCCTATGGACTGAACAAGAAACCACCAAAAATTTTAACCAGTCATCGTTCTCACAACACTGAGGACCAGTCATTCGAAATGACTTCTCCATGCATTTTATGCATTGGTAAAAGCACTATGATGAAAAGTGTGATATGTTTTCAGGTATCTCCTATACTAATAGAGCCACATGCTCACCGGTTTGCCACATGATGTAGGCCTATGGACTGAACAAGAAACCACCAAAAATTTTAACCAGTCATCGTTCTCACAACACTGAGGACCAGTCATTCGAAATGACTTCTCCATGCATATTATGCATTGGTAAAAGCACTATGATGAAAAGTGTGATATGTTTTCAGGTATCTCCTATACTAATAGAGCCACATGCTCACCGGTTTGCCACATGATGTAGGCCTATGGACTGAACAAGAAACCACCAAAAATTTTAACCAGTCATCGTTCTCACAACACTGAGGACCAGTCATTCGAAATGACTTCTCCATGCATTTTATGCATTGGTAAAAGCACTATGATGAAAAGTGTGATATGTTTTCAGGTATCTCCTATACTAATAGAGCCACATGCTCACCGGTTTGCCACATGATGTAGGCCTATGGACTGAACAAGAAACCACCAAAAATTTTAACCAGTCATCGTTCTCACAGCACTGAGGACCAGTCATTCGAAATGACTTCTCCATGCATTTTATGCATTGGTAAAAGCACTATGATGAAAAGTGTGATATGTTTTCAGGTATCTCCTATACTAATAGAGCCACATGCTCACCGGTTTGCCACATGATGTAGGCCTATGGACTGAACAAGAAACCACCAAAAATTTTAACCAGTCATCTTTCTCACAACACTGAGGACCAGTCATTCGAAATGACTTCTCCATGCATTTTATGCATTGGTAAAAGCACTATGATGAAAAGTGTGATATGTTTTCAGGTATCTCCTATACTAATAGAGCCACATGCTCACCGGTTTGCCACATGATGTAGGCCTATGGACTGAACAAGAAACCACCAAAAATTTTAACCAGTCATCGTACTCACAACACTGAGGACCAGTCATTCGAAATGACTTCTCCATGCATTTTATGCATTGGTAAAAGCACTATGATGAAAAGTGTGATGTTTTCAGGTATCTCCTATACTAATAGAGCCACATGCTCACCGGTTTGCCACATGATGTAGGCCTATGGACTGAACAAGAAACCACCAAAAATTTTAACCAGTCATCGTTCTCACAACACTGAGGACCAGTCATTCGAAATGACTTCTCCATGCATTTTATGCATTGGTAAAAGCACTATGATGAAAAGTGTGATATGTTTTCAGGTATCTCCTATACTAATAGAGCCACATGCTCACCGGTTTGCCACATGATGTAGGCCTATGGACTGAACAAGAAACCACCAAAAATTTTAACCAGTCATCGTCCTCACAACACTGAGGACCAGTCATTCGAAATGACTTCTCCATGCATTTTATGCATTGGTAAAAGCACTATGATGAAAAGTGTGATATGTTTTCAGGTATCTCCTATACTAATAGAGCCACATGCTCACCGGTTTGCCACATGATGTAGGCCTATGGACTGAACAAGAAACCACCAAAAATTTTAACCAGTCATCGTTCTCACAACACTGAGGACCAGTCATTCGAAATGACTTCTCCATGCATTTTATGCATTGGTAAAAGCACTATGATGAAAAGTGTGATATGTTTTCAGGTATCTCCTATACTAATAGAGCCACATGCTCACCGGTTTGCCACATGATGTAGGCCTATGGACTGAACAAGAAACCACCAAAAATTTTAACCAGTCATCGTTCTCACAACACTGAGGACCAGTCCTTCGAAATGACTTCTCCATGCATTTTATGCATTGGTAAAAGCACTATGATGAAAAGTGTGATATGTTTTCAGGTATCTCCTATACTAATAGAGCCACATGCTCACCGGTTTGCCACATGATGTAGGCCTATGGACTGAACAAGAAACCACCAAAAATTTTAACCAGTCATCGTCCTCACAACACTGAGGACCAGTCATTCGAAATGACTTCTCCATGCATTTTATGCATTGGTAAAAGCACTATGATGAAAAGTGTGATATGTTTTCAGGTATCTCCTATACTAATAGAGCCACATGCTCACCGGTTTGCCACATGATGTAGGCCTATGGACTGAACAAGAAACCACCAAAAATTTTAACCAGTCATCGTTCTCACAACACTGAGGACCAGTCATTCGAAATGACTTCTCCATGCATTTTATGCATTGGTAAAAGCACTATGATGAAAAGTGTGATATGTTTTCAGGTATCTCCTATACTAATAGAGCCACATGCTCACCGGTTTGCCACATGATGTAGGCCTATGGACTGAACAAGAAACCACCAAAAATTTTAACCAGTCATCGTTCTCACAACACTGAGGATCAGTCATTCGAAATGACTTCTCCATGCATTTTATGCATTGGTAAAAGCACTATGATGAAAAGTGTGATATGTTTTCAGGTATCTCCTATACTAATAGAGCCACATGCTCACCGGTTTGCCACATGATGTAGGCATATGGACTGAACAAGAAACCACCAAAAATTTTAACCAGTCATCGTTCTCACAACACTGAGGACCAGTCATTCGAAATGACTTCTCCATGCATTTTATGCATTGGTAAAAGCACTATGATGAAAAGTGTGATATGTTTTCAGGTATCTCCTATACTAATAGAGCCACATGCTCACCGGTTTGCCACATGATGTAGGCCTATGGACTGAACAAGAAACCACCAAAAATTTTAACCAGTCATCGTTCTCACAACACTGAGGACCAGTCATTCGAAATGACTTCTCCATGCATTTTATGCATTGGTAAAAGCACTATGATGAAAAGTGTGATGTTTTCAGGTATCTCCTATACTAATAGAGCCACATGCTCACCGGTTTGCCACATGATGTAGGCCTATGGACTGAACAAGAAACCACCAAAAATTTTAACCAGTCATCGTTCTCACAGCACTGAGGACCAGTCATTCGAAATGACTTCTCCATGCATTTTATGCATTGGTAAAAGCACTATGATGAAAAGTGTGATATGTTTTCAGGTATCTCCTATACTAATAGAGCCACATGCTCACCGGTTTGCCACATGATGTAGGCCTATGGACTGAACAAGAAACCACCAAAAATTTTAACCAGTCATCGTTCTCACAACACTGAGGACCAGTCATTCGAAATGACTTCTCCATGCATTTTATGCATTGGTAAAAGCACTATGATGAAAAGTGTGATATGTTTTCAGGTATCTCCTATACTAATAGAGCCACATGCTCACCGGTTTGCCACATGATGTAGGCCTATGGACTGAACAAGAAACCACCAAAAATATTAACCAGTCATCGTTCTCACAACACTGAGGACCAGTCATTCGAAATGACTTCTCCATGCATTTTATGCATTGGTAAAAGCACTATGATGAAAAGTGTGATATATTTTCAGGTATCTCCTATACTAATAGAGCCACATGCTCACCGGTTTGCCACATGATGTAGGCCTATGGACTGAACAAGAAACCACCAAAAATTTTAACCAGTCATCGTTCTCACAACACTGAGGACCAGTCATTCGGTGACTGGTCCTCAGTGTTGTGAGAACGATGACTGGTTAAAATTTTTGGTGGTTTCTTGTTCAGTCCATAGGCCTACATCATGTGGCTCACCGGTTTGCCACATGATGAACGATGACTGGTTAAAATTTTTGGTGGTTTCTTGTTCAGTCCATATGCCTACATCATGTGGCAAACCGGTGAGCATGTGGCTCTATTAGTATAGGAGATACCTGAAAACATATCACACTTTTCATCATAGTGCTTTTACCAATGCATAAAATGCATGGAGAAGTCATTTCGAATGACTGGTCCTCAGTGTTGTGAGAACGATGACTGGTTAAAATTTTTGGTGGTTTCTTGTTCAGTCCATAGGCCTACATCATGTGGCAAACCGGTGAGCATGTGGCTCTATTAGTATAGGAGATACCTGAAAACATATCACACTTTTCATCATAGTGCTTTTACCAATGCATAAAATGCATGGAGAAGTCATTTCGAATGACTGGTCCTCAGTGTTGTGAGAACGATGACTGGTTAAAATTTTTGGTGGTTTCTTGTTCAGTCCATAGGCCTACATCATGTGGCAAACCGGTGAGCATGTGGCTCTATTAGTATAGGAGATACCTGAAAACATATCACACTTTTCATCATAGTGCTTTTACCAATGCATAAAATGCATGGAGAAGTCATTTCGAATGACTGGTCCTCAGTGTTGTGAGGACGATGACTGGTTAAAATTTTTGGTGGTTTCTTGTTCAGTCCATAGGCCTACATCATGTGGCAAACCGGTGAGCATGTGGCTCTATTAGTATAGGAGATACCTGAAAACATATCACACTTTTCATCATAGTGCTTTTACCAATGCATAAAATGCATGGAGAAGTCATTTCGAATGACTGGTCCTCAGTGTTGTGAGAACGATGACTGGTTAAAATTTTTGGTGGTTTCTTGTTCAGTCCATAGGCCTACATCATGTGGCAAACCGGTGAGCATGTGGCTCTATTAGTATAGGAGATACCTGAAAACATATCACACTTTTCATCATAGTGCTTTTACCAATGCATAAAATGCATGGAGAAGTCATTTCGAATGACTGGTCCTCAGTGTTGTGAGGACGATGACTGGTTAAAATTTTTGGTGGTTTCTTGTTCAGTCCATAGGCCTACATCATGTGGCAAACCGGTGAGCATGTGGCTCTATTAGTATAGGAGATACCTGAAAACATATCACACTTTTCATCATAGTGCTTTTACCAATGCATAAAATGCATGGAGAAGTCATTTCGAATGACTGGTCCTCAGTGTTGTGAGAACGATGACTGGTTAAAATTTTTGGTGGTTTCTTGTTCAGTCCATAGGCCTACATCATGTGGCAAACCGGTGAGCATGTGGCTCTATTAGTATAGGAGATACCTGAAAACATCACACTTTTCATCATAGTGCTTTTACCAATGCATAAAATGCATGGAGAAGTCATTTCGAATGACTGGTCCTCAGTGTTGTGAGAACGATGACTGGTTAAAATTTTTGGTGGTTTCTTGTTCAGTCCATAGGCCTACATCATGTGGCAAACCGGTGAGCATGTGGCTCTATTAGTATAGGAGATACCTGAAAACATATCACACTTTTCATCATAGTGCTTTTACCAATGCATAAAATGCATGGAGAAGTCATTTCGAATGACTGGTCCTCAGTGTTGTGAGAACGATGACTGGTTAAAATTTTTGGTGGTTTCTTGTTCAGTCCATAGGCCTACATCATGTGGCAAACCGGTGAGCATGTGGCTCTATTAGTATAGGAGATACCTGAAAACATATCACACTTTTCATCATAGTGCTTTTACCAATGCATAAAATGCATGGAGAAGTCATTTCGAATGACTGGTCCTCAGTGTTGTGAGAACGATGACTGGTTAAAATTTTTGGTGGTTTCTTGTTCAGTCCATAGGCCTACATCATGTGGCAAACCGGTGAGCATGTGGCTCTATTAGTATAGGAGATACCTGAAAACATATCACACTTTTCATCATAGTGCTTTTACCAATGCATAAAATGCATGGAGAAGTCATTTCGAATGACTGGTCCTCAGTGTTGTGAGGACGATGACTGGTTAAAATTTTTGGTGGTTTCTTGTTCAGTCCATAGGCCTACATCATGTGGCAAACCGGTGAGCATGTGGCTCTATTAGTATAGGAGATACCTGAAAACATATCACACTTTTCATCATAGTGCTTTTACCAATGCATAAAATGCATGGAGAAGTCATTTCGAATGACTGGTCCTCAGTGTTGTGAGAAAGATGACTGGTTAAAATTTTTGGTGGTTTCTTGTTCAGTCCATAGGCCTACATCATGTGGCAAACCGGTGAGCATGTGGCTCTATTAGTATAGGAGATACCTGAAAACATATCACACTTTTCATCATAGTGCTTTTACCAATGCATAAAATGCATGGAGAAGTCATTTCGAATGACTGGTCCTCAGTGCTGTGAGAACGATGACTGGTTAAAATTTTTGGTGGTTTCTTGTTCAGTCCATAGGCCTACATCATGTGGCAAACCGGTGAGCATGTGGCTCTATTAGTATAGGAGATACCTGAAAACATATCACACTTTTCATCATAGTGCTTTTACCAATGCATAAAATGCATGGAGAAGTCATTTCGAATGACTGGTCCTCAGTGTTGTGAGAACGATGACTGGTTAAAATTTTTGGTGGTTTCTTGTTCAGTCCATAGGCCTACATCATGTGGCAAACCGGTGAGCATGTGGCTCTATTAGTATAGGAGATACCTGAAAACATATCACACTTTTCATCATAGTGCTTTTACCAATGCATAAAATGCATGGAGAAGTCATTTCGAATGACTGGTCCTCAGTGTTGTGAGAACGATGACTGGTTAAAATTTTTGGTGTTTCTTGTTCAGTCCATAGGCCTACATCATGTGGCAAACCGGTGAGCATGTGGCTCTATTAGTATAGGAGATACCTGAAAACATATCACACTTTTCATCATAGTGCTTTTACCAATGCATAAAATGCATGGAGAAGTCATTTCGAATGACTGGTCCTCAGTGTTGTGAGAACGATGACTGGTTAAAATTTTTGGGTGGTTTCTTGTTCAGTCCATAGGCCTACATCATGTGGCAAACCGGTGAGCATGTGGCTCTATTAGTATAGGAGATACCTGAAAACATATCACACTTTTCATCATAGTGCTTTTACCAATGCATAAAATGCATGGAGAAGTCATTTCGAATGACTGGTCCTCAGTGTTGTGAGAACGATGACTGGTTAAAATTTTTGGTGGTTTCTTGTTCAGTCCATAGGCCTACATCATGTGGCAAACCGGTGAGCATGTGGCTCTATTAGTATAGGAGATACCTGAAAACATCACACTTTTCATCATAGTGCTTTTACCAATGCATAAAATGCATGGAGAAGTCATTTCGAATGACTGGTCCTCAGTGTTGTGAGAACGATGACTGGTTAAAATTTTTGGTGGTTTCTTGTTCAGTCCATAGGCCTACATCATGTGGCAAACCGGTGAGCATGTGGCTCTATTAGTATAGGAGATACCTGAAAACATATCACACTTTTCATCATAGTGCTTTTACCAATGCATAAAATGCATGGAGAAGTCATTTCGAATGACTGGTCCTCAGTGTTGTGAGAACGATGACTGGTTAAAATTTTTGGTGGTTTCCTTGTTCAGTCCATAGGCCTACATCATGTGGCAAACCGGTGAGCATGTGGCTCTATTCGTATAGGAGATACCTGAAAACATATCACACTTTTCATTATAGTGCTTTTACCAATGCATAAAATGCATGGAGAAGTCATTTCGAATGACTGGACCTCAGTGTTGTGAGAACGATGACTGGTTAAAATTTTGGGTGGTTTCTTGTTCAGTCCATAGGCCTACATCATGTGGCAAACCGGTGAGCATGTGGCTCTATTAGTATAGGAGATACCTGAAAACATATCACACTTTTCATCATAGTGCTTTTTACCAATGCATAAAATGCATGGAGAAGTCATTTCGAATGACTGGTCCTCAGTGTTGTCGAGAACGATGACTGGTTAAAATTTTGGTGGTTTCTTGTTCAGTCCATAGGCCTACATCATGTGGCAAACCGGTGAGCATGTGGCTCTATTAGTATAGGAGATACCTGAAAAACATCACACTTTTCATCATAGTGCTTTTACCAATGCATAAAATGCATGGAGAAGTCATTCGAATGACTGGTCCTCAGTGTTGTCGAGAACGATGACTGGTTAAAATTTTTGGTGGTTTCTTGTTCAGTCCATAGGCCTACATCATGTGGCAAACTGGTGAGCATGTGGCTCTATTAGTATAGGAGATACCTGAAAACATATCACACTTTTCATCATAGTGCTTTTACCAATGCATAAAATGCATGGAGAAGTCATTTCGAATGACTGGTCCTCAGTGTTGTGAGAACGATGACTGGTTAAAATTTTTGGTGGTTTCTTGTTCAGTCCATAGGCCTACATCATGTGGCAAACCGGTGAGCATGTGGCTCTATTAGTATAGGAGATACCTGAAAACATATCACACTTTTCATCATAGTGCTTTTACCAATGCATAAAATGCATGGAGAAGTCATTTCGAATGACTGGTCCTCAGTGTTGTCGAGAACGATGACTGGTTAAAATTTTTGGTGGTTTCTTGTTCAGTCCATAGGCCTACATCATGTGGCAAACCGGTGAGCATGTGGCTCTATTAGTATAGGAGATACCTGAAAACATATCACACTTTTCATCATAGTGCTTTTACCAATGCATAAAATGCATGGAGAAGTCATTTCGAATGACTGGTCCTCAGTGTTGTGAGAACGATGACTGGTTAAAATTTTTGGTGGTTTCTTGTTCAGTCCATAGGCCTACATCATGTGGCAAACCGGTGAGCATGTGGCTCTATTAGTATAGGAGATACCTGAAAACATATCACACTTTTCATCATAGTGCTTTTACCAATGCATAAAATGCATGGAGAAGTCATTTCGAATGACTGGTCCTCAGTGTTGTGAGAACGATGACTGGTTAAAATGTTTGGTGGTTTCTTGTTCAGTCCATAGGCCTACATCATGTGGCAAACCGGTGAGCATGTGGCTCTATTAGTATAGGAGATACCTGAAAACATATCACACTTTTCATCATAGTGCTTTTACCAATGCATAAAAATGCATGGAGAAGTCATTTCGAATGACTGGTCCTCAGTGTTGTGAGAACGATGACTGGTTAAAATTTTTGGTGGTTTCTTGTTCAGTCCATAGGCCTACATCATGTGGCAAACCCGGTGAGCATGTGGCTCTATTAGTATAGGAGATACCTGAAAACATATCACACTTTTCATCATAGTGCTTTTACCAATGCATAAAAATGCATGAAGAAGTCATTTCGAATGACTGGTCCTCAGTGTTGTGAGAACGATGACTGGTTAAAATTTTTGGTGGTTTCTTGTTCAGTCCATACGCCTACATCATGTGGCAAACCTGGTGAGCATGTGGCTCTATTAGTATAGGAGATACCTGAAAACATATCACACTTTTCATCATAGTGCTTTTACCAATGCATAAAATGCATGGAGATGTCATTTCGAATGACTGGTCCTCAATGTTGTGAGAACGATGACTGGTTAAAATTTTTGGTGGTTTCTTGTTCAGTCCATAGGCCTACATCATGTGGCAAACCGGTGAGCATGTGGCTCTATTAGTATAGGAGATACCTGAAAACATATCACACTTTTCATCATAGTGCTTTTACCAATGCATAAAATGCATGGAGAAGTCATTTCGAATGACTGGTCCTCAGTGTTGTGAGAACGATGCCTGGTAAAAATTTTTGGTGGTTTCTTGTTCAGTCCATAGGCCTACATCATGTGCCAAACCGGTGAGCATGTGGCTCTATTAGTATAGGAGATACCTGAAAACATATCACACTTTTCATCATAGTGCTTTTACCAATGCATAAAATGCATGGAGAAGTCATTTCGAATGACTGGTCCTCAGTGTTGTGAGAACGATGACTGGTTAAAATTTTTGGTGGTTTCTTGTTCAGTCCATAGGCCTACATCATGTGGCAAACCGGTGAGCATGTGGCTCTATTAGTATAGGAGATACCTGAAAACATATCATACTTTTCATCATAGTGTTTTTACCAATGCATAAAATGCATGGAGAAGTCATTTCGAATGACTGGTCCTCAGTGTTGTCGAGAACGATGACTGGTTAAAATTTTTGGTGGTTTCTTGTTCAGTCCATAGGCCTACATCATGTGGCAAACCGGTGAGCATGTGGCTCTATTAGTATAGGAGATACCTGAAAATATATCACACTTTTCATCATAGTGCTTTTACCAATGCATAAAATGCATGGAGAAGTCATTTCGAATGACTGGTCCTCAGTGTTGTCGAGAACGATGACTGGTTAATATTTTTGGTGGTTTCTTGTTCAGGTCCATAGGCCTACATCATGTGCCAAACCGGTGAGCATGTGGCTCTATTAGTATAGGAGATACCTGAAAACATATCACACTTTTCATCATAGTGCTTTTACCAATGCATAAAATGCATGGAGAAGTCATTTCGAATGACTGGTCCTCAGTGCTGTGAGAACGATGACTGGTTAAAATTTTTGGTGGTTTCTTGTTCAGTCCATAGGCCTACATCATGTGGCAAACCGGTGAGCATGTGGCTCTATTAGTATAGGAGATACCTGAAAACATATCACACTTTTCATCATAGTGCTTTTACCAATGCATAAAATACATGGAGAAGTCATTTCGAATGACTGGTCCTCAGTGCTGTGAGAACGATGACTGGTTAAAATTTTTGGTGGTTTCTTGTTCAGTCCCATAGGCCTACATCATGTGGCAAACCGGTGAGCATGTGGCTCTATTAGTATAGGAGATACCTGAAAACATATCACACTTCTTCATCATAGTGCTTTTACCAATGCATAAAATGCATGGAGAAGTCATTTCGAATGACTGGTCCTCAGTGTTGTGAGAACGATGACTGGTTAAAATTTTTGGTGGTTTCTTGTTCAGTCCATATGCCTACATCATGTGGCAAACCGGTGAGCATGTGGCTCTATTAGTATAGGAGATACCTGAAAACATATCACACTTTTTCATCATAGTGCTTTTACCCAATGCATAAAATGCATGGAGAAGTCATTTCGAATGACTGGTCCTCAGTGTTGTGAGAACGATGACTGGTTAAAATTTTTGGTGGTTTCTTGTTCAGTGCCATAGGCCTACATCATGTGGCAAACCGGTGAGCATGTGGCTCTAATAGTATAGGAGATACCTGAAAACATATCACACTTTTCATCATAGTGCTTTTACCAATGCATAAAATGCATGGAGAAGTCATTTCGAATGACTGGTCCTCAGTGTTGTGAGAACGATGACTGGTTAAAATTTTTGGTGGTTTCTTGTTCAGTCCATAGGCCTACATCATGTGGCAAACCGGTGAGCATGTGGCTCTATTAGTATAGGAGATACCTGAAAACATATCACACTTTTCATCATAGTGGCTTTTACCAATGCATAAAATGCATGGAAAAGTCATTTCGAATGACTGGTCCTCAGTGTTGTGAGGACGATGACTGGTTAAAATTTTTGGTGGTTTCTTGTTCAGTCCATAGGCCTACATCATGTGGCAAACCGGTGAGCATGTGGCTCTATTAGTATAGGAGATACCTGAAAACATATCACACTTTTCATCATAGTGCTTTTACCAATGCATAAAATGCGTCATTTTGAATGACTGGTCCTCAGTGTTGTGAGAACGATGACTGGTTAAAATTTTTGGTGGTTTCTTGTTCAGTCCATAGGCCTACATCATGTGGCAAACCGGTGAGCATGTGGCTCTATTAGTATAGGAGATACCTGAAAACATATCACATTTTTCATCATAGTGCTTTTACCAATGCATAAAATGCATGGAGAAGTCATTTCGAATGACTGGTCCTCAGTGTTGTGAGAATGATGACTGGTTAAAATTTTTGGTGGTTTCTTGTTCAGTCCATAGGCCTACATCATGTGGCAAACCGGTGAGCATGTGGCTCTATTAGTATAGGAGATACCTGAAAACATATCACACTTTTCATCATAGTGCTTTTACCAATGCATAAAATGCATGGAGAAGTCATTTCGAATGACTGGTCCTCAGTGTTGTGAGAACGATGACTGGTTAAAATTTTTGGTGGTTTCTTGTTCAGTCCATAGGCCTACATCATGTGGCAAACCGGTGAGCATGTGGCTTTATTAGTATAGGAGATACCTGAAAACATATCACACTTTTCATCATAGTGCTTTTACCAATGCATAAAATGCATGGAGAAGTCATTTCGAATGACTGGTCTTCAGTGTTGTGAGAACGATGACTGGTTAAAATTATTGGTGGTTTCTTGTTCAGTCCATAGGCCTACATCATGTGGCAAACCGGTGAGCATGTGGCTCTATTAGTATAGGAGATACCTGAAAACATATCACACTTTTCATCATAGTGCTTTTACCAATGCATAAAATGCATGGAGAAGTCATTTCGAATGACTGGTCCTCAGTGTTGTGAGAACGATGACTGGTTAAAATTTTTGGTGGTTTCTTGTTCAGTCCATAGGCCTACATCATGTGGCAAACCGGTGAGCATGTGGCTCTATTAGTATAGGAGATACCTGAAAACATATCACACTTTTCATCATAGTGCTTTTACCAATGCATAAAATGCATGGAGAAGTCATTTCGAATGACTGGTCCTCAGTGTTGTGAGAACGATGACTGGATAAAATTTTTGGTGGTTTCTTGTTCAGTCCATAGGCCTACATCATGTGGCAAACCGGTGAGCATGTGGCTCTATTAGTATAGGAGATACCTGAAAACATATCACACTTTTCATCATAGTGCTTTTACCAATGCATAAAATGCATGGAGAAGTCATTTCGAATGACTGGTCCTCAGTGTTGTGAGAACGATGACTGGTTAAAATTTTTGGTGGTTTCTTGTTCAGTCCATAGGCCTACATCATGTGGCAAACCGGTGAGCATGTGGCTCTATTAGTATAGGAAATATCTGAAAACATATCACACTTTTCATCATAGTGCTTTTACCAATGCATAAAATGCATGGAGAAGTCATTTCGAATGACTGGTCCTCAGTGTTGTGAGAACGATGACTGGTTAAAATTTTTGGTGGTTTCTTGTTCAGTCCATAGGCCTACATCATGTGGCAAACCGGTGAGCATGTGGCTCTATTAGTATAGGAGATACCTGAATACATATCACACTTTTCATCATAGTGCATTTACCAATGCATAAAATGCATGGAGAAGTCATTTCGAATGACTGGTCCTCAGTGTTGTGAGAACGATGACTGGTTAAAATTTTTGGTGGTTTCTTGTTCAGTCCATAGGCCTACATCATGTGGCAAACCGGTGAGCATGTGGCTCTATTAGTATAGGAGATACCTGAAAACATATCACACTTTTCATCATAGTGCTTTTACCAATGCATAAAATGCATGGAGAAGTCATTTCGAATGACTGGTCCTCAGTGTTGTGAGAACGATGACTGGTTAAAATTTTTGGTGGTTTCTTGTTCAGTCCATAGGCCTACATCATGTGGCAAACCGGTGAGCATGTGGCTCTATTAGTATAGGAGATACCTGAAAACATATCACACTTTTCATCATAGTGCTTTTACCAATGCATAAAATGCATGGAGAAGTCATTTCGAATGACTGGTCCTCAGTGTTGTGAGAACGATGACTGGTTAAAATTTTTGGTGGTTTCTTGTTCAGTCCATAGGCCTACATCATGTGGCAAACCGGTGAGCATGTGGCTCTATTAGTATAGGAGATACCTGAAAACATATCACACTTTTCATCATAGTGCTTTTACCAATGCATAAAATGCATGGAGAAGTCATTTCGAATGACTGGTCCTCAGTGTTGTGAGAACGATGACTGGATAAAATTTTTGGTGGTTTCTTGTTCAGTCCATAGGCCTACATCATGTGGCAAACCGGTGAGCATGTGGCTCTATTAGTATAGGAGATACCTGAAAACATATCACACTTTTCATCATAGTGCTTTTACCAATGCATAAAATGCATGGAGAAGTCATTTCGAATGACTGGTCCTCAGTGTTGTGAGAACGATGACTGGTTAAAATTTTTGGTGGTTTCTTGTTCAGTCCATAGGCCTACATCATGTGGCAAACCGGTGAGCATGTGGCTCCATTAGTTTAGGAGATACCTGAAAACATATCACACTTTTCATCATAGTGCTTTTACCAATGCATAAAATGCATGGAGAAGTCATTTCGAATGACTGGTCCTCAGTGTTGTGAGAACGATGACTGGATAAAATTTTTGGTGGTTTCTTGTTCAGTCCATAGGCCTACATCATGTGGCAAACCGGTGAGCATGTGGCTCTATTAGTATAGGAGATACCTGAAAACATATCACACTTTTCATCATAGTGCTTTTACCAATGCATAAAATGCATGGAGAAGTCATTTCGAATGACTGGTCCTCAGTGTTGTGAGAATGATGACTGGTTAAAATTTTTGGTGGTTTCTTGTTCAGTCCATAAGCCTACATCATGTGGCAAACCGGTGAGCATGTGGCTCTATTAGTATAGGAGATACCTGAAAACATATCACACTTTTCATCATAGTGCTTTTACCAATGCATAAAATGCATGGAGAAGTCATTTCGAATGACTGGTCCTCAGTGTTGTGAGAACGATGACTGGTTAAAATTTTTGGTGGTTTCTTGTTCAGTCCATAGGCCTACATCATGTGGCAAACCGGTGAGCATGTGGCTCTATTAGTATAGGAGATACCTGAAAACATATCACACTTTTCATCATAGTGCTTTTACCAATGCATAAAATGCATGGAGAAGTCATTTCGAATGACTGGTCCTCAGTGTTGTGAGAACGATGACTGGTTAAAATTTTTGGTGGTTTCTTGTTCAGTCCATAGGCCTACATCATGTGGCAAACCGGTGAGCATGTGGCTCTATTAGTATAGGAGATACCTGAAAACATCACACTTTTCATCATAGTGCTTTTACCAATGCATAAAATGCATGGAGAAGTCATTTCGAATGACTGGTCCTCAGTGTTGTGAGAACGATGACTGGTTAAAATTTTTGGTGGTTTCTTGTTCAGTCCATAGGCCTACATCATGTGGCAAACCGGTGAGCATGTGGCTCTATTAGTATAGGAGATACCTGAAAACATATCACACTTTTCATCATAGTGCTTTTACCAATGCATAAAATGCATGGAGAAGTCATTTTGAATGACTGGTCCTCAGTGTTGTGAGAACGATGACTGGTTAAAATTTTTGGTGGTTTCTTGTTCAGTCCATAGGCCTACATCATGTGGCAAACCGGTGAGCATGTGGCTCTATTAGTATAGGAGATACCTGAAAACATATCACATTTTTCATCATAGTGCTTTTACCAATGCATAAAATGCATGGAGAAGTCATTTCGAATGACTGGTCCTCAGTGTTGTGAGAATGATGACTGGTTAAAATTTTTGGTGGTTTCTTGTTCAGTCCATAGGCCTACATCATGTGGCAAACCGGTGAGCATGTGGCTCTATTAGTATAGGAGATACCTGAAAACATATCACACTTTTCATCATAGTGCTTTTACCAATGCATAAAATGCATGGAGAAGTCATTTCGAATGACTGGTCCTCAGTGTTGTGAGAACGATGACTGGTTAAAATTTTTGGTGGTTTCTTGTTCAGTCCATAGGCCTACATCATGTGGCAAACCGGTGAGCATGTGGCTTTATTAGTATAGGAGATACCTGAAAACATATCACACTTTTCATCATAGTGCTTTTACCAATGCATAAAATGCATGGAGAAGTCATTTCGAATGACTGGTCTTCAGTGTTGTGAGAACGATGACTGGTTAAATTATTGGTGGTTTCTTGTTCAGTCCATAGGCCTACATCATGTGGCAAACCGGTGAGCATGTGGCTCTATTAGTATAGGAGATACCTGAAAACATATCACACTTTTCATCATAGTGCTTTTACCAATGCATAAAATGCATGGAGAAGTCATTTCGAATGACTGGTCCTCAGTGTTGTGAGAACGATGACTGGTTAAAATTTTGGTGGTTTCTTGTTCAGTCCATAGGCCTACATCATGTGGCAAACCGGTGAGCATGTGGCTCTATTAGTATAGGAGATACCTGAAAACATATCACACTTTTCATCATAGTGCTTTTACCAATGCATAAAATGCATGGAGAAGTCATTTCGAATGACTGGTTCTCAGTGTTGTGAGAACGATGACTGGATAAAATTTTTGGTGGTTTCTTGTTCAGTCCATAGGCCTACATCATGTGGCAAACCGATGAGCATGTGGCTCTATTAGTATAGGAGATACCTGAAAACATATCACACTTTTCATCATAGTGCTTTTACCAATGCATAAAATGCATGGAGAAGTCATTTCGAATGACTGGTCCTCAGTGTTGTGAGAATGATGACTGGTTAAAATTTTTGGTGGTTTCTTGTTCAGTCCATAGGCCTACATCATGTGGCAAACCGGTGAGCATGTGGCTCTATTAGTATAGGAGATACCTGAAAACATATCACACTTTTTCATCATAGTGCTTTTACCAATGCATAAAATGCATGGAGAAGTCATTTTGAATGACTGGTCCTCAGTGTTGTGAGAACGATGACTGGTTAAAATTTTTGGTGGTTTCTTGTTCAGTCCATAGGCCTACATCATGTGGCAAACCGGTGAGCATGTGGCTCTATTAGTATAGGAGATACCTGAAAACATATCACACTTTTCATCATAGTGCTTTTACCAATGCATAAAATGCATGGAGAAGTCATTTCGAATGAGTGGTCCTCAGTGTTGTGAGAACGATGACTGGTTAAAATTTTTGGTGGTTTCTTGTTCAGTCCATAGGCCTACATCATGTGGCAAACCGGTGAGCATGTGGCTGTATTAGTATATGAGATACCTGAAAACATCACACTTTTCATCATAGTGCTTTTACCAATGCATAAAATGCATGGAGAAGTCATTTCGAATGACTGGTCCTCAGTGTTGTGAGAACGATGACTGGTTAAAATTTTTGGTGGTTTCTTGTTCAGTCCATAGGCCTACATCATGTGGCAAACCGGTGAGCATGTGGCTCTATTAGTATAGGAGATACCTGAAAACATATCACACTTTTCATCATAGTGCTTTTACCAATGCATAAAATGCATGGAGAAGTCATTTCGAATGACTGGTCCTCAGTGTTGTGAGAACGATGATTGGTTAAAATTTTTGGTGGTTTCTTGTTCAGTCCATAGGCCTACATCATGTGGCAAACCGGTGAGCATGTGGCTCTATTAGTATAGGAGATACCTGAAAACATATCACACTTTTCATCATAGTGCTTTTACAATGCATAAAATGCATGGAGAAGTCATTTCGAATGACTGGTCCTCAGTGTTGTGAGAATGATGACTGGTTAAAATTTTTGGTGGTTTCTTGTTCAGTCCATAGGCCTACATCATGTGGCAAACCGGTGAGCATGTGGCTCTATTAGTATAGGAGATACCTGAAAACATATCACACTTTTCATCATAGTGCTTTTACCAATGCATAAAATGCATGGAGAAGTCATTTCGAATGACTGGTCCTCAGTGTTGTGAGAACGATGACCTGGTTAAAATTTTTGGTGGTTTCTTGTTCAGTCCATAGGCCTACATCATGTGGCAAACCGGTGAGCATGTGGCTTTATTAGTATAGGAGATACCTGAAAACATATCACACTTTTCATCATAGTGCTTTTACCAATGCATAAAATGCATGGAGAAGTCATTTCGAATGACTGGTCTTCAGTGTTGTGAGAACGATGACTGGTTAAAATTTTTGGTGGTTTCTTGTCAGTCCATAGGCCTACATCATGTGGCAAACCGGTGAGCATGTGGCTCTATTAGTATAGGAGATACCTGAAAACATATCACACTTTTCATCATAGTGCTTTTACCAATGCATAAAATGCATGGAGAAGTCATTTCGAATGACTGGTCCTCAGTGTTGTGAGAACGATGACTGGTTAAAATTTTTGGTGGTTTCTTGTTCAGTCCATAGGCCTACATCATGTGGCAAACCGGTGAGCATGTGGCTCTATTAGTATAGGAGATACCTGAAAACATATCACACTTTTCATCATAGTGCTTTTACCAATGCATAAAATGCATGGAGAAGTCATTTCGAATGACTGGTCCTCAGTGTTGTGAGAACGATGACTGGATAAAATTTTTGGTGGTTTCTTGTTCAGTCCATAGGCCTACATCATGTGGCAAACCGGTGAGCATGTGGCTCGATTAGTATAGGAGATACCTGAAAACATATCACACTTTTCATCATAGTGCTTTTACCAATGCATAAAATGCATGGAGAAGTCATTTCGAATGACTGGTCATCAGTGTTGTGAGAACGATGACTGGTTAAAATTTTTGGTGGTTTCTTGTTCAGTCCATAGGACTACATCATGTGGCAAACCGGTGAGCATGTGGCTGTATTAGTATATGAGATACCTGAAAACATCACACTTTTCATCATAGTGCTTTTACCAATGCATAAAATGCATGGAGAAGTCATTTCGAATGACTGGTCCTCAGTGTTGTGAGAACGATGACTGGTTAAAATTTTTGGTGGTTTCTTGTTCAGTCCATAGGCCTACATCATGTGGCAAACCGGTGAGCATGTGGCTCTATTAGTATAGGAGATACCTGAAAACATATCACACTTTTCATCATAGTGCTTTTACCAATGCATAAAATGCATGGAGAAGTCATTTCGAATGACTGGTCCTCAGTGTTGTGAGAACGATGACTGGATAAAATTTTTGGTGGTTTCTTGTTCAGTCCATAGGCCTACATCATGTGGCAAACCGGTGAGCATGTGGCTCTATTAGTATAGGAGATACCTGAAAACATATCACACTTTTCATCATAGTGCTTTTACCAATGCATAAAATGCATGGAGAAGTCATTTCGAATGACTGGTCCTCAGTGTTGTGAGAACGATGACTGGTTAAAATTTTTGGTGGTTTCTTGTTCAGTCCATAGGCCTACATCATGTGGCAAACCGGTGAGCATGTGGCTCTATTAGTATAGGAGATACCTGAAAACATATCACACTTTTCATCATAGTGCTTTTACCAATGCATAAAATGCATGGAGAAGTCATTTCGAATGACTGGTCCTCAGTGTTGTGAGAACGATGACTGGTTAAAATTTTTGGTGGTTTCTTGTTCAGTCCATAGGCCTACATCATGTGGCAAACCGGTGAGCATGTGGCTCTATTAGTATAGGAGATACCTGAAAACATATCACACTTTTCATCATAGTGCTTTTACCAATGCATAAAATGCATGGAGAAGTCATTTCGAATGACTGGTCCTCAGTGTTGTGAGAACGATGACTGGATAAAATTTTTGGTGGTTTCTTGTTCAGTCCATAGGCCTACATCATGTGGCAAACCGGTGAGCATGTGGCTCGATTAGTATAGGAGATACCTGAAAACATATCACACTTTTCATCATAGTGCTTTTACCAATGCATAAAATGCATGGAGAAGTCATTTCGAATGACTGGTCATCAGTGTTGTGAGAACGATGACTGGTTAAAATTTTTGGTGGTTTCTTGTTCAGTCCATAGGCCTACATCATGTGGCAAACCGGTGAGCATGTGGCTCTATTAGTATAGGAGATACCTGAAAACATATCACACTTTCATCATAGTGCTTTTACCAATGCATAAAATGCATGGAGAAGTCATTTCGAATGACTGGTCCTCAGTGTTGTGAGAATGATGACTGGTTAAAATTTTTGGTGGTTTCTTGTTCAGTCCATAGGCCTACATCATGTGGCAAACCGGTGAGCATGTGGCTCTATTAGTATAGGAGATACCTGAAAACATATCACACTTTTCATCATAGTGCTTTTACCAATGCATAAAATGCATGGAGAAGTCATTTCGAATGACTGGTCCTCAGTGTTGTGAGAACGATGACTGGTTAAATTTTTGGTGGTTTCTTGTTCAGTCCATAGGCCTACATCATGTGGCAAACCGGTGAGCATGTGGCTTTATTAGTATAGGAGATACCTGAAAACATATCACACTTTTCATCATAGTGCTTTTACCAATGCATAAAATGCATGGAGAAGTCATTTCGAATGACTGGTCTTCAGTGTTGTGAGAACGATGACTGGTGAAAATTTTTGGTGGTTTCTTGTTCAGTCCATAGGCCTACATCATGTGGTAAACCGGTGAGCATGTGGCTCTATTAGTATAGGAGATACCTGAAAACATATCACACTTTTCATCATAGTGCTTTTACAATGCATAAAATGCATGGAGAAGTCATTTCGAATGACTGGTCCTCAGTGTTGTGAGAACGATGACTGGTTAAAATTTTTGGTGGTTTCTTGTTCAGTCCATAGGCCTACATCATGTGGCAAACCGGTGAGCATGTGGCTCTATTAGTATAGGAGATACCTGAAAACATATCACACTTTTCATCATAGTGCTTTTACCAATGCATAAAATGCATGGAGAAGTCATTTCGAATGACTGGTCCTCAGTGTTGTGAGAACGATGACTGGTTAAAATTTTTGGTGGTTTCTTGTTCAGTCCATAGGCCTACATCATGTGGCAAACCGGTGAGCATGTGGCTCTATTAGTATAGGAGATACCTGAAAACATATCACACTTTTCATCATAGTGCTTTTACCAATGCATAAAATGCATGGAGAAGTCATTTCGAATGACTGGTCCTCAGTGTTGTGAGAACGATGACTGGTTAAAATTTTTGGTGGTTTCTTGTTCAGTCCATAGGCCTACATCATGTGGCAAACCGGTGAGCATGTGGCTCTATTAGTATAGGAGATACCTGAAAACATATCACACTTTTCATCATAGTGCTTTTACCAATGCATAAAATGCATGGAGAAGTCATTTCGAATGACTGGTCCTCAGTGTTGTGAGAACGATGACTGGTTAAAATTTTTGGTGGTTCTTGTTCAGTCCATAGGCCTACATCATGTGGCAAACCGGTGAGCATGTGGCTCTATTAGTATAGGAGATACTGAAAACATATCACACTTTTCATCATAGTGCTTTTACCAATGCATAAAATGCATGGAGAAGTCATTTCGAATGACTGGTCCTCAGTGTTGTGAGAACGATGACTGGATAACATTTTTGGTGGTTCTTGTTCAGTCCATAGGCCTACATCATGTGGCAAACCGGTGAGCATGTGGCTCTATTAGTATAGGAGATACCTGAAAACATATCACACTTTTCATCATAGTGCTTTTACCAATGCATAAAATGCATGGAGAAGTCATTTCGAATGACTGGTCCTCAGTGTTGTGAGAACGATGACTGGTTAAAATTTTTGGTGGTTTCTTGTTCAGTCCATAGGCCTACATCATGTGGCAAACCGGTGAGCATGTGGCTCTATTAGTATAGGAGATACTGAAAACATATCACACTTTTCAATCATAGTGCTTTTACCAATGCATAAAATGCATGGAGAAGTCATTCGAATGACTGGTCCTCAGTGTTGTGAGAACGATGACTGGTTAAAATTTTTGGTGGTTTCTTGTTCAGTCCATAGGCCTACATCATGTGGCAAACCGGTGAGCATGTGGCTCTATTAGTATAGGAGATACCTGAAAACATATCACACTTTTCATCATAGTGCTTTTACCAATGCATAAAATGCATGGAGAAGTCATTTCGAATGACTGGTCCTCAGTGTTGTGAGAACGATGACTGGTTAAAATTTTTGGTGGTTTCTTGTTCAGTCCATAGGCCTACATCATGTGGCAAACCGGTGAGCATGTGGCTCTATTAGTATAGGAGATACCTGAAAACATATCACACTTTTCATCATAGTGCTTTTACCAATGCATAAAATGCATGGAGAAGTCATTTCGAATGACTGGTCCTCAGTGTTGTGAGAACGATGACTGGTTAAAATTTTTGGTGGTTTCTTGTTCAGTCCATAGGCCCTACATCATGTGGCAAACCGGTGAGCATGTGGCTCTATTAGTATAGGAGATACCTGAAAACATATCACACTTTTCATCATAGTGCTTTTACCAATGCATAAAATGCATGGAGAAGTCATTTCGAATGACTGGTCCTCAGTGTTGTGAGAACGATGACTGGTTAAAATTTTTGGTGGTTTCTTGTTCAGTCCATAGGCCTACATCATATGGCAAACCGGTGAGCATGTGGCTCTATTAGTATAGGAGATACCTGAAAACATATCACACTTTTCATCATAGTGCTTTTACCAATGCATAAAATGCATGGAGAAGTCATTTCGAATGACTGGTCCTCAGTGTTGTGAGAACGATGACTGGATAAAATTTTTGGTGGTTTCTTGTTCAGGTCCATAGGCCTACATCATGTGGCAAACCGGTGAGCATGTGGCTCTATTAGTATAGGAGATACCTGAAAACATATCACACTTTTCATCATAGTGCTTTTACCAATGCATAAAATGCATGGAGAAGTCATTTCGAATGACTGGTCCTCAGTGTTGTGAGAATGATGACTGGTTAAAATTTTTCGTGGTTTCTCGTTCAGTCCATAGGCCTACATCATGTGGCAAACCGGTGAGCATGTGGCTCTATTAGTATAGGAGATACCTGAAAACATATCACACTTTTCATCATAGTGCTTTTACCAATGCATAAAATGCATGGAGAAGTCATTTCGAATGACTGGTCCTCAGTGTTGTGAGAACGATGACTGGTTAAAATTTTTGGTGGTTTCTTGTTCAGTCCATAGGCCTACATCATGTGGCAAACCGGTGAGCATGTGGCTCTATTAGTATAGGAGATACCTGAAAACATATCACACTTTTCATCATAGTGCTTTTACCAATGCATAAAATGCATGGAGAAGTCATTTCGAATGACTGGTCCTCAGTGTTGTGAGAACGATGACTGGTTAAAATTTTTGGTGGTTTCTTGTTCAGTCCATAGGCCTACATCATGTGGCAAACCGGTGAGCATGTGGCTCTATTAGTATAGGAGATACCTGAAAACATATCACACTTTTCATCATAGTGCTTTTACCAATGCATAAAATGCATGGAGAAGTCATTTCGAATGACTGGTCCTCAGTGTTGTGAGAACGATGACTGGTTAAAATTTTTGGTGGTTTCTTGTTCAGTCCATAGGCCTACATCATGTGGCAAACCGGTGAGCATGTGGCTCTATTAGTATAGGAGATACCTGAAAACATATCACACTTTTCATCATAGTGCTTTTACCAATGCATAAAATGCATGGAGAAGTCATTCGAATGACTGGTCCTCAGTGTTGTGAGAACGATGACTGGTTAAAATTTTTGGTGGTTTCTTGTTCAGTCCATAGGCCTACATCATGTGGCAAACCGGTGAGCATGTGGCTCTATTAGTATAGGAGATACCTGAAAACATATCACACTTTTCATCATAGTGCTTTTACCAATGCATAAAATGCATGGAGAAGTCATTTCGAATGACTGGTCCTCAGTGTTGTGAGAACGATGACTGGATAAAATTTTTGGTGGTTTCTTGTTCAGTCCATAGGCCTACATCATGTGGCAAACCGGTGAGCATGTGGCTCTATTAGTATAGGAGATACCTGAAAACATATCACACTTTCATCATAGTGCTTTTACCAATGCATAAAATGCATGGAGAAGTCATTTCGAATGACTGGTCCTCAGTGTTGTGAGAACGATGACTGGTTAAAATTTTTGGTGGTTTCTTGTTCAGTCCATAGGCCTACATCATGTGGCAAACCGTGAGCATGTGGCTCTATTAGTATAGGAGATACCTGAAAACATATCACACTTTTCAATCATAGTGCTTTTACCAATGCATAAAATGCATGGAGAAGTCATTTCGAATGACTGGTCCTCAGTGTTGTGAGAACGATGACTGGTTAAAATTTTTGGTGGTTTCTTGTTCAGTCCATAGGCCTACATCATGTGGCAAACCGGTGAGCATGTGGCTCTATTAGTATAGGAGATACCTGAAAACATATCACACTTTTCATCATAGTGCTTTTACCAATGCATAAAATGCATGGAGAAGTCATTTCGAATGACTGGTCCTCAGTGTTGTGAGAACGATGACTGGTTAAAATTTTTGGTGGTTTCTTGTTCAGTCCATAGGCCTACATCATGTGGCAAACCGGTGAGCATGTGGCTCTATTAGTATAGGAGATACCTGAAAACATATCACACTTTTCATCATAGTGCTTTTACCAATGCATAAAATGCATGGAGAAGTCATTTCGAATGACTGGTCCTCAGTGTTGTGAGAACGATGACTGGATAAAATTTTTGGTGGTTTCTTGTTCAGTCCATAGGCCTACATCATGTGGCAAACCGGTGAGCATGTGGCTCTATTAGTATAGGAGATACCTGAAAACATATCACACTTTTCATCATAGTGCTTTTACCAATGCATAAAATGCATGGAGAAGTCATTTCGAATGACTGGTCCTCAGTGTTGTGAGAATGATGACTGGTTAAAATTTTTCGTGGTTTCTTGTTCAGTCCATAGGCCTACATCATGTGGCAAACCGGTGAGCATGTGGCTCTATTAGTATAGGAGATACCTGAAAACATATCACACTTTTCATCATAGTGCTTTTACCAATGCATAAAATGCATGGAGAAGTCATTTCGAATGACTGGTCCTCAGTGTTGTGAGAACGATGACTGGTTAAAATTTTTGGTGGTTTCTTGTTCAGTCCATAGGCCTACATCATGTGGCAAACCGGTGAGCATGTGGCTCGATTAGTATAGGAGATACCTGAAAACATATCACACTTTTCATCATAGTGCTTTTACCAATGCATAAAATGCATGGAGAAGTCATTTCGAATGACTGGTCCTCAGTGTTGTGAGAACGATGACTGGTTAAAATTTTTGGTGGTTTCTTGTTCAGTCCATAGGCCTACATCATGTGGCAAACCGGTGAGCATGTGGCTCTATTAGTATAGGAGATACCTGAAAACATATCACACTTTTCATCATAGTGCTTTTACCAATGCATAAAATGCATGGAGAAGTCATTTCGAATGACTGGTCCTCAGTGTTGTGAGAACGATGACTGGTTAAAATTTTTGGTGGTTCTTGTTCAATCCATAGGCCTACATCATGTGGCAAACCGGTGAGCATGTGGCTCTATTAGTATAGGAGATACCTATACTAATAGAGCCACATGCTCACCGGTTTGCCACATGATGTAGGCCTATGGATTGAACAAGAAACCACCAAAAATTTTAACCAGTCATCGTTCTCACAACACTGAGGACCAGTCATTCGAAATGACTTCTCCATGCATTTTATGCATTGGTAAAAGCACTATGATGAAAAGTGTGATATGTTTTCAGGTATCTCCTATACTAATAGAGCCACATGCTCACCGGTTTGCCACATGATGTAGGCCTATGGACTGAACAAGAAACCACCAAAAATTTTAACCAGTCATCGTTCTCACAACACTGAGGACCAGTCATTCGAAATGACTTCTCCATGCATTTTATGCATTGGTAAAAGCACTATGATGAAAAGTGTGATATGTTTTCAGGTATCTCCTATACTAATCGAGCCACATGCTCACCGGTTTGCCACATGATGTAGGCCTATGGACTGAACAAGAACCACCAAAAATTTTAACCAGTCATCGTTCTCACAACACTGAGGACCAGTCATTCGAAATGACTTCTCCATGCATTTTATGCATTGGTAAAAGCACTATGATGAAAAGTGTGATATGTTTTCAGGTATCTCCTATACTAATAGAGCCACATGCTCACCGGTTTGCCACATGATGTAGGCCTATGGACTGAACAAGAAACCACGAAAAATTTTAACCAGTCATCATTCTCACAACACTGAGGACCAGTCATTCGAAATGACTTCTCCATGCATTTTATGCATTGGTAAAAGCACTATGATGAAAAGTGTGATATGTTTTCAGGTATCTCCTATACTAATAGAGCCACATGCTCACCGGTTTGCCACATGATGTAGGCCTATGGACTGAACAAGAAACCACCAAAAATTTTATCCAGTCATCGTTCTCACAACACTGAGGACCAGTCATTCGAAATGACTTCTCCATGCATTTTATGCATTGGTAAAAGCACTATGATGAAAAGTGTGATATGTTTTCAGGTATCTCCTATACTAATAGAGCCACATGCTCACCGGTTTGCCACATGATGTAGGCCTATGGACTGAACAAGAAACCACCAAAAATTTTAACCAGTCATCGTTCTCACAACACTGAGGACCAGTCATTCGAAATGACTTCTCCATGCATTTTATGCATTGGTAAAAGCACTATGATGAAAAGTGTGATATGTTTTCAGGTATCTCCTATACTAATAGAGCCACATGCTCACCGGTTTGCCACATGATGTAGGCCTATGGACTGAACAAGAAACCACCAAAAATTTTAACCAGTCATCGTTCTCACAACACTGAGGACCAGTCATTCGAAATGACTTCTCCATGCATTTTATGCATTGGTAAAAGCACTATGATTGAAAAGTGTGATATGTTTTCAGGTATCTCCTATACTAATAGAGCCACATGCTCACCGGTTTGCCACATGATGTAGGCCTATGGACTGAACAAGAAACCACCAAAAATTTTAACCAGTCATCGTTCTCACAACACTGAGGACCAGTCATTCGAAATGACTTCTCCATGCATTTTATGCATTGGTAAAAGCACTATGATGAAAAGTGTGATATGTTTTCAGGTATCTCCTATACTAATAGAGCCACATGCTCACCGGTTTGCCACATGATGTAGGCCTATGGACTGAACAAGAAACCACCAAAAATTTTATCCAGTCATCGTTCTCACAACACTGAGGACCAGTCATTCGAAATGACTTCTCCATGCATTTTATGCATTGGTAAAAGCACTATGATGAAAAGTGTGATATGTTTTCAGGTATCTCCTATACTAATAGAGCCACATGCTCACCGGTTTGCCACATGATGTAGGCCTATGGACTGAACAAGAAACCACCAAAAATTTTAACCAGTCATCGTTCTCACAACACTGAGGACCAGTCATTCGAAATGACTTCTCCATGCATTTTATGCATTGGTAAAAGCACTATGATGAAAAGTGTGATATGTTTTCAGGTATCTCCTATACTAATAGAGCCACATGCTCACCGGTTTGCCACATGATGTAGGCCTATGGACTGAACAAGAAACCACCAAAAATTTTAACCAGTCATCGTTCTCACAACACTGAGGACCAGTCATTCGAAATGACTTCTCCATGCATTTTATGCATTGGTAAAAGCACTATGATGAAAAGTGTGATATGTTTTCAGGTATCTCCTATACTAATAGAGCCACATGCTCACCGGTTTGCCACATGATGTAGGCCTATGGACTGAACAAGAAACCACCAAAAATTTTAACCAGTCATCGTTCTCACAACACTGAGGACCAGTCATTCGAAATGACTTCTCCATGCATTTTATGCATTGGTAAAAGCACTATGATGAAAAGTGTGATATGTTTTCAGGTATCTCCTATACTAATAGAGCCACATGCTCACCGGTTTGCCACATGATGTAGGCCTATGGACTGAACAAGAAACCACCAAAAATTTTAACCAGTCATCGTTCTCACAACACTGAGGACCAGTCATTCGAAATGACTTCTCCATGCATTTTATGCATTGGTAAAAGCACTATGATGAAAAGTGTGATATGTTTTCAGGTATCTCCTATACTAATAGAGCCACATGCTCACCGGTTTGCCACATGATGTAGGCCTATGGACTGAACGAGAAACCACGAAAAATTTTAACCAGTCATCATTCTCACAACACTGAGGACCAGTCATTCGAAATGACTTCTCCATGCATTTTATGCATTGGTAAAAGCACTATGATGAAAAGTGTGATATGTTTTCAGGTATCTCCTATACTAATAGAGCCACATGCTCACCGGTTTGCCACATGATGTAGGCCTATGGACTGAACAAGAAACCACCAAAATTTTATCCAGTCATCGTTCTCACAACACTGAGGACCAGTCATTCGAAATGACTTCTCCATGCATTTTATGCATTGGTAAAAGCACTATGATGAAAAGTGTGATATGTTTTCAGGTATCTCCTATACTAATAGAGCCACATGCTCACCGGTTTGCCATATGATGTAGGCCTATGGACTGAACAAGAAACCACCAAAAATTTTAACCAGTCATCGTTCTCACAACACTGAGGACCAGTCATTCGAAATGACTTCTCCATGCATTTTATGCATTGGTAAAAGCACTATGATGAAAAGTGTGATATGTTTTCAGGTATCTCCTATACTAATAGAGCCACATGCTCACCGGTTTGCCACATGATGTAGGCCTATGGACTGAACAAGAAACCACCAAAAATTTTAACCAGTCATCGTTCTCACAACACTGAGGACCAGTCATTCGAAATGACTTCTCCATGCATTTTATGCATTGGTAAAAGCACTATGATGAAAAGTGTGATATGTTTTCAGGTATCTCCTATACTAATAGAGCCACATGCTCACCGGTTTGCCACATGATGTAGGCCTATGGACTGAACAAGAAACCACCAAAAATTTTAACCAGTCATCGTTCTCACAACACTGAGGACCAGTCATTCGAAATGACTTCTCCATGCATTTTATGCATTGGTAAAAGCACTATGATGAAAAGTGTGATATGTTTTCAGGTATCTCCTATACTAATAGAGCCACATGCTCACCGGTTTGCCACATGATGTAGGCCTATGGACTGAACAAGAAACCACCAAAAATTTTAACCAGTCATCGTTCTCACAACACTGAGGACCAGTCATTCGAAATGACTTCTCCATGCATTTTATGCATTGGTAAAAGCACTATGATTGAAAAGTGTGATATGTTTTCAGGTATCTCCTATACTAATAGAGCCACATGCTCACCGGTTTGCCACATGATGTAGGCCTATGGACTGAACAAGAAACCACCAAAAATTTTAACCAGTCATCGTTCTCACAACACTGAGGACCAGTCATTCGAAATGACTTCTCCATGCATTTTATGCATTGGTAAAAGCACTATGATGAAAAGTGTGATATGTTTTCAGGTATCTCCTATACTAATAGAGCCACATGCTCACCGGTTTGCCACATGATGTAGGCCTATGGACTGAACAAGAAACCACCAAAAATTTTATCCAGTCATCGTTCTCACAACACTGAGGACCAGTCATTCGAAATGACTTCTCCATGCATTTTATGCATTGGTAAAAGCACTATGATGAAAAGTGTGATATGTTTTCAGGTATCTCCTATACTAATAGAGCCACATGCTCACCGGTTTGCCACATGATGTAGGCCTATGGACTGAACAAGAAACCACCAAAAATTTTAACCAGTCATCGTTCTCACAACACTGAGGACCAGTCATTCGAAATGACTTCTCCATGCATTTTATGCATTGGTAAAAGCACTATGATGAAAAGTGTGATATGTTTTCAGGTATCTCCTATACTAATAGAGCCACATGCTCACCGGTTTGCCACATGATGTAGGCCTATGGACTGAACAAGAAACCACCAAAAATTTTAACCAGTCATCGTTCTCACAACACTGAGGACCAGTCATTCGAAATGACTTCTCCATGCATTTTATGCATTGGTAAAAGCACTATGATGAAAAGTGTGATATGTTTTCAGGTATCTCCTATACTAATAGAGCCACATGCTCACCGGTTTGCCACATGATGTAGGCCTATGGACTGAACAAGAAACCACCAAAAATTTTAACCAGTCATCGTTCTCACAACACTGAGGACCAGTCATTCGAAATGACTTCTCCATGCATTTTATGCATTGGTAAAAGCACTATGATGAAAAGTGTGATATGTTTTCAGGTATCTCCTATACTAATAGAGCCACATGCTCACCGGTTTGCCACATGATGTAGGCCTATGGACTGAACAAGAAACCACCAAAAATTTTAACCAGTCATCGTTCTCACAACACTGAGGACCAGTCATTCGAAATGACTTCTCCATGCATTTTATGCATTGGTAAAAGCACTATGATGAAAAGTGTGATATGTTTTCAGGTATCTCCTATACTAATAGAGCCACATGCTCACCGGTTTACCACATGATGTAGGCCTATGGACTGAACAAGAAACCACCAAAAATTTTCACCAGTCATCGTTCTCACAACACTGAAGACCAGTCATTCGAAATGACTTCTCCATGCATTTTATGCATTGGTAAAAGCACTATGATGAAAAGTGTGATATGTTTTCAGGTATCTCCTATACTAATAAAGCCACATGCTCACCGGTTTGCCACATGATGTAGGCCTATGGACTGAACAAGAAACCACCAAAAATTTTAACCAGTCATCGTTCTCACAACACTGAGGACCAGTCATTCGAAATGACTTCTCCATGCATTTTATGCATTGGTAAAAGCACTATGATGAAAAGTGTGATATGTTTTCAGGTATCTCCTATACTAATAGAGCCACATGCTCACCGGTTTGCCACATGATGTAGGCCTATGGACTGAACAAGAAACCACCAAAAATTTTAACCAGTCATCATTCTCACAACACTGAGGACCAGTCATTCGAAATGACTTCTCCATGCATTTTATGCATTGGTAAAAGCACTATGATGAAAAGTGTGATATGTTTTCAGGTATCTCCTATACTAATAGAGCCACATGCTCACCGGTTTGCCACATGATGTAGGCCTATGGACTGAACAAGAAACCACCAAAAATTTTAACCAGTCATCGTTCTCACAACACTGATGACCAGTCATTCGAAATGACTTCTCCATGCATTTTATGCATTGGTAAAAGCACTATGATGAAAAGTGTGATATGTTTTCAGGTATCTCCTATACTAATCGAGCCACATGCTCACCGGTTTGCCACATGATGTAGGCCTATGGACTGAACAAGAAACCACCAAAAATTTTATCCAGTCATCGTTCTCACAACACTGAGGACCAGTCATTCGAAATGACTTCTCCATGCATTTTATGCATTGGTAAAAGCACTATGATGAAAAGTGTGATATGTTTTCAGGTATCTCCTATACTAATAGAGCCACATGCTCACCGGTTTGCCACATGATGTAGGCCTATGGACTGAACAAGAAACCACCAAAAATTTTAACCAGTCATCGTTCTCACAACACTGAGGACCAGTCATTCGAAATGACTTCTCCATGCATTTTATGCATTGGTAAAAGCACTATGATGAAAAGTGTGATATGTTTTCAGGTATCTCCTATACTAATAGAGCCACATGCTCACCGGTTTGCCACATGATGTAGGCCTATGGACTGAACAAGAAACCACCAAAAATTTTAACCAGTCATCGTTCTCACAACACTGAGGACCAGTCATTCGAAATGACTTCTCCATGCATTTTATGCATTGGTAAAAGCACTATGATGAAAAGTGTGATATGTTTTCAGGTATCTCCTATACTAATAGAGCCACATGCTCACCGGTTTGCCACATGATGTAGGCCTATGGACTGAACAAGAAACCACCAAAAATTTTATCCAGTCATCGTTCTCACAACACTGAGGACCAGTCATTCGAAATGACTTCTCCATGCATTTTATGCATTGGTAAAAGCACTATGATGAAAAGTGTGATATGTTTTCAGGTATCTCCTATACTAATAGAGCCACATGCTCACCGGTTTGCCACATGATGTAGGCCTATGGACTGAACAAGAAACCACCAAAAATTTTAACCAGTCATCGTTCTCACAACACTGAGGACCAGTCATTCGAAATGACTTCTCCATGCATTTTATGCATTGGTAAAAGCACTATGATGAAAAGTGTGATGTTTTCAGGTATCTCATATACTAATACAGCCACATGCTCACCGGTTTGCCACATGATGTAGTCCTATGGACTGAACAAGAAACCACCAAAAATTTTAACCAGTCATCGTTCTCACAACACTGATGACCAGTCATTCGAAATGACTTCTCCATGCATTTTATGCATTGGTAAAAGCACTATGATGAAAAGTGTGATATGTTTTCAGGTATCTCCTATACTAATCGAGCCACATGCTCACCGGTTTGCCACATGATGTAGGCCTATGGACTGAACAAGAAACCACCAAAAATTTTATCCAGTCATCGTTCTCACAACACTGAGGACCAGTCATTCGAAATGACTTCTCCATGCATTTTATGCATTGGTAAAAGCACTATGATGAAAAGTGTGATATGTTTTCAGGTATCTCCTATACTAATAGAGCCACATGCTCACCGGTTTGCCACATGATGTAGGCCTATGGACTGAACAAGAAACCACCAAAAATTTTAACCAGTCATCGTTCTCACAACACTGAGGACCAGTCATTCGAAATGACTTCTCCATGCATTTTATGCATTGGTAAAAGCACTATGATGAAAAGTGTGATATGTTTTCAGGTATCTCCTATACTAATAGAGCCACATGCTCACCGGTTTGCCACATGATGTAGGCCTATGGACTGAACAAGAAACCACCAAAAATTTTAACCAGTCATCGTTCTCACAACACTGAAGACCAGTCATTCGAAATGACTTCTCCATGCATTTTATGCATTGGTAAAAGCACTATGATGAAAAGTGTGATATGTTTTCAGGTATCTCCTATACTAATAAAGCCACATGCTCACCGGTTTGCCACATGATGTAGGCCTATGGACTGAACAAGAAACCACCAAAAATTTTAACCAGTCATCGTTCTCACAACACTGAGGACCAGTCATTCGAAATGACTTCTCCATGCATTTTATGCATTGGTAAAAGCACTATGATGAAAAGTGTGATATGTTTTCAGGTATCTCCTATACTAATAGAGCCACATGCTCACCGGTTTGCCACATGATGTAGGCCTATGGACTGAACAAGAAACCACCAAAAATTTTAACCAGTCATCATTCTCACAACACTGAGGACCAGTCATTCGAAATGACTTCTCCATGCATTTTATGCATTGGTAAAAGCACTATGATGAAAAGTGTGATATGTTTTCAGGTATCTCCTATACTAATAGAGCCACATGCTCACCGGTTTGCCACATGATGTAGGCCTATGGACTGAACAAGAAACCACCAAAAATTTTAACCAATCATCGTTCTCACAACACTGAGGACCAGTCATTCGAAATGACTTCTCCATGCATTTTATGCATTGGTAAAAGCACTATGATGAAAAGTGTGATATGTTTTCAGGTATCTCCTATACTAATAGAGCCACATGCTCACCGGTTTGCCACATGATGTAGGCCTATGGACTGAACAAGAAACCACCAAAAATTTTAACCAGTCATCGTTCTCACAACACTGAGGACCAGTCATTCGAAATGACTTCTCCATGCATTTTATGCATTGGTAAAAGCACTATGATGAAAAGTGTGATGTTTTCAGGTATCTCATATACTAATACAGCCACATGCTCACCGGTTTGCCACATGATGTAGGCCTATGGACTGAACAAGAAACCACCAAAAATTTTAACCAGTCATCGTTCTCACAACACTGAGGACCACTCATTCGAAATGACTTCTCCATGCATTTTATGCATTGGTAAAAGCACTATGATGAAAAGTGTGATATGTTTTCAGGTATCTCCTATACTAATAGAGCCACATGCTCACCGGTTTGCCACATGATGTAGGCCTATGGACTGAACAAGAAACCACCAAAAATTTTAACCAGTCATCGTTCTCACAACACTGAGGACCAGTCATTCAAAATGACTTCTCCATGCATTTTATGCATTGGTAAAAGCACTATGATGAAAAGTGTGATATGTTTTCAGGTATCTCCTATACTAATAGAGCCACATGCTCACCGGTTTGCCACATGATGTAGGCCTATGGACTGAACAAGAAACCACCAAAAATTTTAACCAGTCATCATTCTCACAACACTGAGGACCAGTCATTCGAAATGACTTCTCCATGCATTTTATGCATTGGTAAAAGCACTATGATGAAAAGTGTGATATGTTTTCAGGTATCTCCTATACTAATAGAGCCACATGCTCATCGGTTTGCCACATGATGTAGGCCTATGGACTGAACAAGAAACCACCAAAAATTTTATCCAGTCATCGTTCTCACAACACTGAGAACCAGTCATTCGAAATGACTTCTCCATGCATTTTATGCATTGGTAAAAGCACTATGATGAAAAGTGTGATATGTTTTCAGGTATCTCCTATACTAATAGAGCCACATGCTCACCGGTTTGCCACATGATGTAGGCCTATGGACTGAACAAGAAACCACCAAAAATTTTAACCAGTCATCGTTCTCACAACACTGAGGACCAGTCATTCGAAATGACTTCTCCATGCATTTTATGCATTGGTAAAAGCACTATGATGAAAAGTGTGATATGTTTTCAGGTATCTCCTATACTAATAGAGCCACATGCTCACCGGTTTGCCACATGATGTAGGCCTATGGACTGAACAAGAAACCACCAATAATTTTAACCAGTCATCGTTCTCACAACACTGAAGACCAGTCATTCGAAATGACTTCTCCATGCATTTTATGCATTGGTAAAAGCACTATGATGAAAAGTGTGATATGTTTTCAGGTATCTCCTATACTAATAAAGCCACATGCTCACCGGTTTGCCACATGATGTAGGCCTATGGACTGAACAAGAAACCACCAAAAATTTTAACCAGTCATCGTTCTCACAACACTGAGGACCAGTCATTCGAAATGACTTCTCCATGCATTTTATGCATTGGTAAAAGCACTATGATGAAAAGTGTGATATGTTTTCAGGTATCTCCTATACTAATAGAGCCACATGCTCACCGGTTTGCCACATGATGTAGGCCTATGGACTGAACAAGAAACCACCAAAAATTTTAACCAGTCATCATTCTCACAACACTGAGGACCAGTCATTCGAAATGACTTCTCCATGCATTTTATGCATTGGTAAAAGCACTATGATGAAAAATGTGATATGTTTTCAGGTATCTCCTATACTAATAGAGCCACATGCTCACCGGTTTGCCACATGATGTAGGCCTATGGACTGAACAAGAAACCACCAAAAATTTTAACCAGTCATCGTTCTCACAACACTGAGGACCAGTCATTCAAAATGACTTCTCCATGCATTTTATGCATTGGTAAAAGCACTATGATGAAAAGTGTGATATGTTTTCAGGTATCTCCTATACTAATAGAGCCACATGCTCACCGGTTTGCCACATGATGTAGGCCTATGGACTGAACAAGAAACCACCAAAAATTTTAACCAGTCATCGTTCTCACAACACTGAGGACCAGTCATTCGAAATGACTTCTCCATGCATTTTATGCATTGGTAAAAGCACTATGATGAAAAGTGTGATGTTTTCAGGTATCTCCTATACTAATAGAGCCACATGCTCACCGGTTTGCCACATGATGTAGGCCTATGGACTGAACAAGAAACCACCAAAAATTTTAACCAGTCATCGTTCTCACAACACTGAGGACCAGTCATTCGAAATGACTTCTCCATGCATTTTATGCATTGGTAAAAGCACTATGATGAAAAGTGTGATATGTTTTCAGGTATCTCCTATACTAATAGAGCCACATGCTCACCGGTTTGCCACATGATGTAGGCCTATGGACTGAACAAGAAACCACCAAAAATTTTAACCAGTCATCGTTCTCACAACACTGAGGACCAGTCATTCGAAATGACTTCTCCATGCATTTTATGCATTGGTAAAAGCACTATGATGAAAAGTGTGATATGTTTTCAGGTATCTCCTATACTAATAGAGCCACATGCTCACCGGTTTGCCACATGATGTAGGCTTATGGACTGAACAAGAAACCACCAAAAATTTTAACCAGTCATCATTCTCACAACACTGAGGACCAGTCATTCGAAATGACTTCTCCATGCATTTTATGCATTGGTAAAAGCACTATGATGAAAAGTGTGATATGTTTTCAGGTATCTCCTATACTAATAGAGCCACATGCTCACCGGTTTGCCACATGATGTAGGCCTATGGACTGAACAAGAAACCACCAAAAATTTTATCCAGTCATCGTTCTCACAACACTGAGGACCAGTCATTCGAAATGACTTCTCCATGCATTTTATGCATTGGTAAAAGCACTATGATGAAAAGTGTGATATGTTTTCAGGTATCTCCTAAACTAATGGAGCCACATGCTCACCGGTTTGCCACATGATGTAGGCCTATGGACTGAACAAGAAACCACCAAAAATTTTAACCAGTCATCGTTCTCACAACACTGAGGACCAGTCATTCGAAATGACTTCTCCATGCATTTTATGCATTGGTAAAAGCACTATGATGAAAAGTGTGATATGTTTTCAGGTATCTCCTATACTAATAGAGCCACATGCTCACCGGTTTGCCACATGATGTAGGCCTATGGACTGAACAAGAAACCACCAAAAATTTTATCCAGTCATCGTTCTCACAACACTGAGGACCAGTCATTCGAAATGACTTCTCCATGCATTTTATGCATTGGTAAAAGCACTATGATGAAAAGTGTGATATGTTTTCAGGTATCTCCTATACTAATAGAGCCACATGCTCACCGGTTTGCCACATGATGTAGGCCTATGGACTGAACAAGAAACCACCAAAAATTTTAACCAGTCATCGTTCTCACAACACTGAGGACCAGTCATTCGAAATGACTTCTCCATGCATTTTATGCATTGGTAAAAGCACTATGATGAAAAGTGTGATATGTTTTCAGGTATCTCCTATACTAATAGAGCCACATGCTCACCGGTTTGCCACATGATGTAGGCCTATGGACTGAACAAGAAACCACCAAAAATTTTAACCAGTCATCGTTCTCACAACACTGAGGACCAGTCATTCGAAATGACTTCTCCATGCATTTTATGCATTGGTAAAAGCACTATGATGAAAAGTGTGATATGTTTTCAGGTATCTCCTATACTAATAGAGCCACATGCTCACCGGTTTGCCACATGATGTAGGCCTATGGACTGAACAAGAAACCACCAAAAATTTTAACCAGTCATCGTTCTCACAACACTGAGGACCAGTCATTCGAAATGACTTCTCCATGCATTTTATGCATTGGTAAATGCACTATGATGAAAAGTGTGATATGTATTCAGGTATCTCCTATACTAATAGAGCCACATGCTCACCGGTTTGCCACATGATGTAGGCCTATGGACTGAACAAGAAACCACCAAAAATTTTAACCAGTCATCGTTCTCACAACACTGAGGACCAGTCATTCGAAATGACTTCTCCATGCATTTTATGCATTGGTAAAAGCACTATGATGAAAAGTGTGATATGTTTTCAGATATTTCCTATACTAATAGAGCCACATGCTCACCGGTTTGCCACATGATGTAGGCCTATGGACTGAACAAGAAACCACCAAAAATTTTAACCAGTCATCGTTCTCACAACACTGAGGACCAGTCATTCGAAATGACTTCTCCATGCATTTTATGCATTGGTAAAAGCACTATGATGAAAAGTGTGATATGTTTTCAGGTATCTCCTATACTAATAGAGCCACATGCTCACCGGTTTGCCACATGATGTAGGCCTATGGACTGAACAAGAAACCACCAAAAATTTTATCCAGTCATCGTTCTCACAACACTGAGGACCAGTCATTCGAAATGACTTCTCCATGCATTTTATGCATTGGTAAAAGCACTATGATGAAAAGTGTGATATGTTTTCAGGTATCTCCTATACTAATAGAGCCACATGCTCACCGGTTTGCCACATGATGTAGGCCTATGGACTGAACAAGAAACCACCAAAAATTTTAACCAGTCATCGTTCTCACAACACTGAGGACCAGTCATTCGAAATGACTTCTCCATGCATTTTATGCATTGGTAAAAGCACTATGATGAAAAGTGTGATATGTTTTCAGGTATCTCCTATACTAATAGAGCCACATGCTCACCGGTTTGCCACATGATGTAGGCCTATGGACTGAACAAGAAACCACCAATAATTTTAACCAGTCATCGTTCTCACAACACTGAAGACCAGTCATTCGAAATGACTTCTCCATGCATTTTATGCATTGGTAAAAGCACTATGATGAAAAGTGTGATATGTTTTCAGGTATCTCCTATACTAATAAAGCCACATGCTCACCGGTTTGCCACATGATGTAGGCCTATGGACTGAACAAGAAACCACCAAAAATTTTAACCAGTCATCGTTCTCACAACACTGAGGACCAGTCATTCGAAATGACTTCTCCATGCATTTTATGCATTGGTAAAAGCACTATGATGAAAAGTGTGATATGTTTTCAGGTATCTCCTATACTAATAGAGCCACATGCTCACCGGTTTGCCACATGATGTAGGCCTATGGACTGAACAAGAAACCACCAAAAATTTTAACCAGTCATCATTCTCACAACACTGAGGACCAGTCATTCGAAATGACTTCTCCATGCATTTTATGCATTGGTAAAAGCACTATGATGAAAAATGTGATATGTTTTCAGGTATCTCCTATACTAATAGAGCCACATGCTCACCGGTTTGCCACATGATGTAGGCCTATGGACTGAACAAGAAACCACCAAAAATTTTAACCAGTCATCGTTCTCACAACACTGAGGACCAGTCATTCAAAATGACTTCTCCATGCATTTTATGCATTGGTAAAAGCACTATGATGAAAAGTGTGATATGTTTTCAGGTATCTCCTATACTAATAGAGCCACATGCTCACCGGTTTGCCACATGATGTAGGCCTATGGACTGAACAAGAAACCACCAAAAATTTTAACCAGTCATCGTTCTCACAACACTGAGGACCAGTCATTCGAAATGACTTCTCCATGCATTTTATGCATTGGTAAAAGCACTATGATGAAAAGTGTGATGTTTTCAGGTATCTCCTATACTAATAGAGCCACATGCTCACCGGTTTGCCACATGATGTAGGCCTATGGACTGAACAAGAAACCACCAAAAATTTTAACCAGTCATCGTTCTCACAACACTGAGGACCAGTCATTCGAAATGACTTCTCCATGCATTTTATGCATTGGTAAAAGCACTATGATGAAAAGTGTGATATGTTTTCAGGTATCTCCTATACTAATAGAGCCACATGCTCACCGGTTTGCCACATGATGTAGGCCTATGGACTGAACAAGAAACCACCAAAAATTTTAACCAGTCATCGTTCTCACAACACTGAGGACCAGTCATTCGAAATGACTTCTCCATGCATTTTATGCATTGGTAAAAGCACTATGATGAAAAGTGTGATATGTTTTCAGGTATCTCCTATACTAATAGAGCCACATGCTCACCGGTTTGCCACATGATGTAGGCTTATGGACTGAACAAGAAACCACCAAAAATTTTAACCAGTCATCATTCTCACAACACTGAGGACCAGTCATTCGAAATGACTTCTCCATGCATTTTATGCATTGGTAAAAGCACTATGATGAAAAGTGTGATATGTTTTCAGGTATCTCCTATACTAATAGAGCCACATGCTCACCGGTTTGCCACATGATGTAGGCCTATGGACTGAACAAGAAACCACCAAAAATTTTATCCAGTCATCGTTCTCACAACACTGAGGACCAGTCATTCGAAATGACTTCTCCATGCATTTTATGCATTGGTAAAAGCACTATGATGAAAAGTGTGATATGTTTTCAGGTATCTCCTAAACTAATGGAGCCACATGCTCACCGGTTTGCCACATGATGTAGGCCTATGGACTGAACAAGAAACCACCAAAAATTTTAACCAGTCATCGTTCTCACAACACTGAGGACCAGTCATTCGAAATGACTTCTCCATGCATTTTATGCATTGGTAAAAGCACTATGATGAAAAGTGTGATATGTTTTCAGGTATCTCCTATACTAATAGAGCCACATGCTCACCGGTTTGCCACATGATGTAGGCCTATGGACTGAACAAGAAACCACCAAAAATTTTATCCAGTCATCGTTCTCACAACACTGAGGACCAGTCATTCGAAATGACTTCTCCATGCATTTTATGCATTGGTAAAAGCACTATGATGAAAAGTGTGATATGTTTTCAGGTATCTCCTATACTAATAGAGCCACATGCTCACCGGTTTGCCACATGATGTAGGCCTATGGACTGAACAAGAAACCACCAAAAATTTTAACCAGTCATCGTTCTCACAACACTGAGGACCAGTCATTCGAAATGACTTCTCCATGCATTTTATGCATTGGTAAAAGCACTATGATGAAAAGTGTGATATGTTTTCAGGTATCTCCTATACTAATAGAGCCACATGCTCACCGGTTTGCCACATGATGTAGGCCTATGGACTGAACAAGAAACCACCAAAAATTTTAACCAGTCATCGTTCTCACAACACTGAGGACCAGTCATTCGAAATGACTTCTCCATGCATTTTATGCATTGGTAAAAGCACTATGATGAAAAGTGTGATATGTTTTCAGGTATCTCCTATACTAATAGAGCCACATGCTCACCGGTTTGCCACATGATGTAGGCCTATGGACTGAACAAGAAACCACCAAAAATTTTAACCAGTCATCGTTCTCACAACACTGAGGACCAGTCATTCGAAATGACTTCTCCATGCATTTTATGCATTGGTAAATGCACTATGATGAAAAGTGTGATATGTATTCAGGTATCTCCTATACTAATAGAGCCACATGCTCACCGGTTTGCCACATGATGTAGGCCTATGGACTGAACAAGAAACCACCAAAAATTTTAACCAGTCATCGTTCTCACAACACTGAGGACCAGTCATTCGAAATGACTTCTCCATGCATTTTATGCATTGGTAAAAGCACTATGATGAAAAGTGTGATATGTTTTCAGGTATCTCCTATACTAATAGAGCCACATGCTCACCGGTTTGCCACATGATGTAGGCCTATGGACTGAACAAGAAACCACCAAAAATTTTAACCAGTCATCGTTCTCACAACACTGAGGACCAGTCATTCGAAATGACTTCTCCATGCATTTTATGCATTGGTAAAAGCACTATGATGAAAAGTGTGATATGTTTTCAGGTATCTCCTATACTAATAGAGCCACATGCTCACCGGTTTGCCACATGATGTAGGCCTATGGACTGAACAAGAAACCACCAAAAATTTTAACCAGTCATCGTTCTCACAACACTGAGGACCAGTCATTCGAAATGACTTCTCCATGCATTTTATGCATTGGTAAATGCACTATGATGAAAAGTGTGATATGTTTTCAGGTATCTCCTATACTAATAGAGCCACATGCTCACCGGTTTGCCACATGATGTAGGCCTATGGACTGAACAAGAAACCACCAAAAATTTTAACCAGTCATCGTTCTCACAACACTGAGGACCAGTCATTCGAAATGACTTCTCCATGCATTTTATGCATTGGTAAAAGCACTATGATGAAAAGTGTGATATGTTTTCAGGTATCTCCTATACTAATAGAGCCACATGCTCACCGGTTTGCCACATGATGTAGGCCTATGGACTGAACAAGAAACCACCAAAAATTTTAACCAGTCATCGTTCTCACAACACTGAGGACCAGTCATTCGAAATGACTTCTCCATGCATTTTATGCATTGGTAAAAGCACTATGATGAAAAGTGTGATATGTTTTCAGGTATCTCCTATACTAATAGAGCCACATGCTCACCGGTTTGCCACATGATGTAGGCCTATGGACTGAACAAGAAACCACCAAAAATTTTAACCAGTCATCATTCTCACAACACTGAGGACCAGTCATTCGAAATGACTTCTCCATGCATTTTATGCATTGGTAAAAGCACTATGATGAAAAGTGTGATATGTTTTCAGGTATCTCCTATACTAATAGAGCCACATGCTCACCGGTTTGCCACATGATGTAGGCCTATGGACTGAACAAGAAACCACCAAAAATTTTAACCAGTCATCGTTCTCACAACACTGAGGACCAGTCATTCGAAATGACTTCTCCATGCATTTTATGCATTGGTAAAAGCACTATGATGAAAAGTGTGATATGTTTTCAGGTATCTCCTATACTAATAGAGCCACATGCTCACCGGTTTGCCACATGATGTAGGCCTATGGACTGAACAAGAAACCACCAAAAATTTTAACCAGTCATCGTTCTCACAACACTGAGGACCAGTCATTCGAAATGACTTCTCCATGCATTTTATGCATTGGTAAATGCACTATGATGAAAAGTGTGATATGTTTTCAGGTATCTCCTATACTAATAGAGCCACATGCTCACCGGTTTGCCACATGATGTAGGCCTATGGACTGAACAAGAAACCACCAAAAATTTTAACCAGTCATCGTTCTCACAACACTGAGGACCAGTCATTCGAAATGACTTCTCCATGCATTTTATGCATTGGTAAAAGCACTATGATGAAAAGTGTGATATGTTTTCAGGTATCTCCTATACTAATAGAGCCACATGCTCACCGGTTTGCCACATGATGTAGGCCTATGGACTGAACAAGAAACCACCAAAAATTTTAACCAGTCATCGTTCTCACAACACTGAGGACCAGTCATTCGAAATGACTTCTCCATGCATTTTATGCATTGGTAAAAGCACTATGATGAAAAGTGTGATATGTTTTCAGGTATCTCCTATACTAATAGAGCCACATGCTCACCGGTTTGCCACATGATGTAGGCCTATGGACTGAACAAGAAACCACCAAAAATTTTAACCAGTCATCGTTCTCACAACACTGAGGACCAGTCATTCGAAATGACTTCTCCATGCATTTTATGCATTGGTAAAAGCACTATGATGAAAAGTGTGATATGTTTTCAGGTATCTCCTATACTAATAGAGCCACATGCTCACCGGTTTGCCACATGATGTAGGCCTATGGACTGAACAAGAAACCACCAAAAATTTTAACCAGTCATCGTTCTCACAACACTGAGGACCAGTCATTCGAAATGACTTCTCCATGCATTTTATGCATTGGTAAAAGCACTATGATGAAAAGTGTGATATGTTTTCAGGTATCTCCTATACTAATAGAGCCACATGCTCACCGGTTTGCCACATGATGTAGGCCTATGGACTGAACAAGAAACCACCAAAAATTTTAACCAGTCATCGTTCTCACAACACTGAGGACCAGTCATTCGAAATGACTTCTCCATGCATTTTATGCATTGGTAAAAGCACTATGATGAAAAGTGTGATATGTTTTCAGGTATCTCCTATACTAATAGAGCCACATGCTCACCGGTTTGCCACATGATGTAGGCCTATGGACTGAACAAGAAACCACCAAAAATTTTAACCAGTCATCGTTCTCACAACACTGAGGACCAGTCATTCGAAATGACTTCTCCATGCATTTTATGCATTGGTAAAAGCACTATGATGAAAAGTGTGATATGTTTTCAGGTATCTCCTATACTAATAGAGCCACATGCTCACCGGTTTGCCACATGATGTAGGCCTATGGACTGAACAAGAAACCACCAAAAATTTTAACCAGTCATCGTTCTCACAACACTGAAGACCAGTCATTCGAAATGACTTCTCCATGCATTTTATGCATTGATAAAAGCACTATGATGAAAAGTGTGATATGTTTTCAGGTATCTCCTATACTAATCGAGCCACATGCTCACCGGTTTGCCACATGATGTAGGCCTATGGACTGAACAAGAAACCACCAAATATTTTAACCAGTCATCGTTCTCACAACACTGAGGACCAGTCATTCGAAATGACTTCTCCATGCATTTTATGCATTGGTAAAAGCAGTATGATGAAAAGTGTGATATGTTTTCAGGTATCTCCTATACTAATAGAGCCACATGCTCACCGGTTTGCCACATGATGTAGGCCTATGGACTGAACAAGAAACCACCAAAAATTTTAACCAGTCATCGTTCTCACAACACTGAGGACCAGTCATTCGAAATGACTTCTCCATGCATTTTATGCATTGGTAAAAGCACTATGATGAAAAGTGTGATATGTTTTCAGGTATCTCCTATACTAATAGAGCCACATGCTCACCGGTTTGCCACATGATGTAGGCCTATGGACTGAACAAGAAACCACCAAAAATTTTAACCAGTCATCGTTCTCACAACACTGAGGACCAGTCATTCGAAATGACTTCTCCATGCATTTTATGCATTGGTAAAAGCACTATGATGAAAAGTGTGATATGTTTTCAGGTATCTCCTATACTAATAGAGCCACATGCTCACCGGTTTGCCACATGATGTAGGCCTATGGACTGAACAAGAAACCACCAAAAATTTTAACCAGTCATCGTTCTCACAACACTGAGGACCAGTCATTCGAAATGACTTCTCCATGCATTTTATGCATTGATAAAAGCACTATGATGAAAAGTGTGATATGTTTTCAGGTATCTCCTATACTAATAGAGCCACATGCTCACCGGTTTGCCACATGATGTAGGCCTATGGACTGAACAAGAAACCACGAAAAATTTTAACCAGTCATCGTTCTCACAACACTGAGGACCAGTCATTCGAAATGACTTCTCCATGCATTTTATGCATTGGTAAAAGCACTATGATGAAAAGTGTGATATGTTTTCAGGTATCTCCTATACTAATAGAGCCACATGCTCACCGGTTTGCCACATGATGTAGGCCTATGGACTGAACAAGAAACCACCAAAAATTTTAACCAGTCATCGTTCTCACAACACTGAGGACCAGTCATTCGAAATGACTTCTCCATGCATTTTATGCATTGGTAAAAGCACTATGATGAAAAGTGTGATATGTTTTCAGGTATCTCCTATACTAATAGAGCCACATGCTCACCGGTTTGCCACATGATGTAGGCCTATGGACTGAACAAGAAACCACCAAAAATTTTAACCAGTCATCGTTCTCACAACACTGAGGACCAGTCATTCGAAATGACTTCTCCATGCATTTTATGCATTGGTAAAAGCACTATGATGAAAAGTGTGATATGTTTTCAGGTATCTCCTATACTAATAGAGCCACATGCTCACCGGTTTGCCACATGATGTAGGCCTATGGACTGAACAAGAAACCACCAAAAATTTTAACCAGTCATCGTTCTCACAACACTGAGGACCAGTCATTCGAAATGACTTCTCCATGCATTTTATGCATTGGTAAAAGCACTATGATGAAAAGTGTGATATGTTTTCAGGTATCTCCTATACTAATAGAGCCACATGCTCACCGGTTTGCCACATGATGTAGGCCTATGGACTGAACAAGAAACCACCAAAGATTTTAACCAGTCATCGTTCTCACAACACTGAGGACCAGTCATTCGAAATGACTTCTCCATGCATTTTATGCATTGGTAAAAGCACTATGATGAAAAGTGTGATATGTTTTCAGGTATCTCCTATACTAATAGAGCCACATGCTCACCGGTTTGCCACATGATGTAGGCCTATGGACTGAACAAGAAACCACCAAAAATTTTAACCAGTCATCGTTCTCACAACACTGAGGACCAGTCATTCGAAATGACTTCTCCATGCATTTTATGCATTGATAAAAGCACTATGATGAAAAGTGTGATATGTTTTCAGGTATCTCCTATACTAATAGAGCCACATGCTCACCGGTTTGCCACATGATGTAGGCCTATGGACTGAACAAGAAACCACCAAAAATTTTAACCAGTCATCGTTCTCACAACACTGAGGACCAGTCATTCGAAATGACTTCTCCATGCATTTTATGCATTGGTAAAAGCACTATGATGAAAAGTGTGATATGTTTTCAGGTATCTCCTATACTAATAGAGCCACATGCTCACCGGTTTGCCACATGATGTAGGCCTATGGACTGAACAAGAAACCACCAAAAATTTTAACCAGTCATCGTTCTCACAACACTGAGGACCAGTCATTCGAAATGACTTCTCCATGCATTTTATGCATTGGTAAAAGCACTATGATGAAAAGTGTGATATGTTTTCAGGTATTTCCTATACTAATCGAGCCACATGCTCACCGGTTTGCCACATGATGTAGGCCTATGGACTGAACAAGAAACCACCAAAAATTTTAACCAGTCATCGTTCTCACAACACTGAGGACCAGTCATTCGAAATGACTTCTCCATGCATTTTATGCATTGGTAAAAGTATAGGAGATACCTGAAAACATATCACACTTTTCATCATAGTGCTTTTACCAATGCATAAAATGCATGGAGAAGTCATTTCGAATGACTGGTCCTCAGTGTTGTGAGAACGATGACTGGTTAAAATTTTTGGTGGTTTCTTGTTCAGTCCATAGGCCTACATCATGTGGCAAACCGGTGAGCATGTGGCTCTATTAGTATAGGAGATACCTGAAAACATATCACACTTTTCATCATAGTGCTTTTACCAATGCATAAAATGCATGGAGAAGTCATTTCGAATGACTGGTCCTCAGTGTTGTGAGAACGATGACTGGTTAAAATTTTTGGTGGTTTCTTGTTCAGTCCATAGGCCTACATCATGTGGCAAACCGGTGAGCATGTGGCTCTATTAGTATAGGAGATACCTGAAAACATATCACACTTTTCATCATAGTGCTTTTACCAATGCATAAAATGCATGGAGAAGTCATTTCGAATGACTGGTCCTCAGTGTTGTGAGAACGATGACTGGATAAAATTTTTGGTGGTTTCTTGTTCAGTCCATAGGCCTACATCATGTGGCAAACCGGTGAGCATGTGGCTCTATTAGTATAGGAGATACCTGAAAACATATCACACTTTTCATCATAGTGCTTTTACCAATGCATAAAATGCATGGAGAAGTCATTTCGAATGACTGGTCCTCAGTGTTGTGAGAATGATGACTGGTTAAAATTTTTCGTGGTTTCTTGTTCAGTCCATAGGCCTACATCATGTGGCAAACCGGTGAGCATGTGGCTCTATTAGTATAGGAGATACCTGAAAACATATCACACTTTTCATCATAGTGCTTTTACCAATGCATAAAATGCATGGAGAAGTCATTTCGAATGACTGGTCCTCAGTGTTGTGAGAACGATGACTGGTTAAAATTTTTGGTGGTTTCTTGTTCAGTCCATAGGCCTACATCATGTGGCAAACCGGTGAGCATGTGGCTCGATTAGTATAGGAGATACCTGAAAACATATCACACTTTTCATCATAGTGCTTTTACCAATGCATAAAATGCATGGAGAAGTCATTTCGAATGACTGGTCCTCAGTGTTGTGAGAACGATGACTGGTTAAAATTTTTGGTGGTTTCTTGTTCAGTCCATAGGCCTACATCATGTGGCAAACCGGTGAGCATGTGGCTCTATTAGTATAGGAGATACCTGAAAACATATCACACTTTTCATCATAGTGCTTTTACCAATGCATAAAATGCATGGAGAAGTCATTTCGAATGACTGGTCCTCAGTGTTGTGAGAACGATGACTGGTTAAAATTTTTGGTGGTTTCTTGTTCAGTCCATAGGCCTACATCATGTGGCAAACCGGTGAGCATGTGGCTCTATTAGTATAGGAGATACCTGAAAACATATCACACTTTTCATCATAGTGCTTTTACCAATGCATAAAATGCATGGAGAAGTCATTTCGAATGACTGGTCCTCAGTGTTGTGAGAACGATGACTGGTTAAAATTTTTGGTGGTTTCTTGTTCAGTCCATAGGCCTACATCATGTGGCAAACCGGTGAGCATGTGGCTCTATTAGTATAGGAGATACCTGAAAACATATCACACTTTTCATCATAGTGCTTTTACCAATGCATAAAATGCATGGAGAAGTCATTTCGAATGACTGGTCCTCAGTGTTGTGAGAACGATGACTGGATAAAATTTTTGGTGGTTTCTTGTTCAGTCCATAGGCCTACATCATGTGGCAAACCGGTGAGCATGTGGCTCTATTAGTATAGGAGATACCTGAAAACATATCACACTTTTCATCATAGTGCTTTTACCAATGCATAAAATGCATGGAGAAGTCATTTCGAATGACTGGTCCTCAGTGTTGTGAGAACGATGACTGGTTAAAATTTTTGGTGGTTTCTTGTTCAGTCCATAGGCCTACATCATGTGGCAAACCGGTGAGCATGTGGCTCTATTAGTATAGGAGATACCTGAAAACATATCACACTTTTCATCATAGTGCTTTTACCAATGCATAAAATGCATGGAGAAGTCATTTCGAATGACTGGTCCTCAGTGTTGTGAGAACGATGACTGGTTAAAATTTTTGGTGGTTTCTTGTTCAGTCCATAGGCCTACATCATGTGGCAAACCGGTGAGCATGTGGCTCTATTAGTATAGGAGATACCTGAAAACATATCACACTTTTCATCATAGTGCTTTTACCAATGCATAAAATGCATGGAGAAGTCATTTCGAATGACTGGTCCTCAGTGTTGTGAGAACGATGACTGGTTAAAATTTTTGGTGGTTTCTTGTTCAGTCCACAGGCCTACATCATGTGGCAAACCGGTGAGCATGTGGCTCTATTAGTATAGGAGATACCTGAAAACATATCACACTTTTCATCATAGTGCTTTTACCAATGCATAAAATGCATGGAGAAGTCATTTCGAATGACTGGTCCTCAGTGTTGTGAGAACGATGACTGGTTAAAATTTTTGGTGGTTTCTTGTTCAGTCCATAGGCCTACAGCATGTGGCAAACCGGTGAGCATGTGGCTCTATTAGTATAGGAGATACCTGAAAATATATCACACTTTTCATCATAGTGCTTTTACCAATGCATAAAATGCATGGAGAAGTCATTTCGAATGACTGGTCCTCAGTGTTGTGAGAACGATGACTGGTTAAAATTTTTGGTGGTTTCTTGTTCAGTCCATAGGCCTACAGCATGTGGCAAACCGGTGAGCATGTGGCTCTATTAGTATAGGAGATACCTGAAAACATATCACACTTTTCATCATAGTGCTTTTACCAATGCATAAAATGCATGGAGAAGTCATTTCGAATGACTGGTCCTCAGTGTTGTGAGAACGATGACTGGTTAAAATTTTTGGTGGTTTCTTGTTCAGTCCATAGGCCTACATCATGTGGCAAACCGGTGAGCATGTGGCTCTATTAGTATAGGAGATACCTGAAAACATATCACACTTTTCATCATAGTGCTTTTACCAATGCATAAAATGCATGGAGAAGTCATTTCGAATGACTGGTCCTCAGTGTTGTGAGAACGATGACTGGTTAAAATTTTTGGTGGTTTCTTGTTCAGTCCATAGGCCTACATCATGTGGCAAACCGGTGAGCATGTGGCTCTATTAGTATAGGAGATACCTGAAAACATATCACACTTTTCATCATAGTGCTTTTACCAATGCATAAAATGCATGGAGAAATCATTTCGAATGACTGGTCCTCAGTGTTGTGAGAACGATGACTGGTTAAAATTTTTGGTGGTTTCTTGTTCAGTCCATAGGCCTACATCATGTGGCAAACCGGTGAGCATGTGGCTCTATTAGTATAGGAGATACCTGAAAACATATCACACTTTTCATCATAGTGCTTTTACCAATGCATAAAATGCATGGAGAAGTCATTTCGAATGACTGGTCCTCAGTGTTGTGAGAACGATGACTGGATAAAATTTTTGGTGGTTTCTTGTTCAGTCCATAGGCCTACATCATGTGGCAAACCGGTGAGCATGTGGCTCTATTAGTATAGGAGATACCTGAAAACATATCACACTTTTCATCATAGTGCTTTTACCAATGCATAAAATGCATGGAGAAGTCATTTCGAATGACTGGTCCTCAGTGTTGTGAGAACGATGACTGGTTAAAATTTTTGGTGGTTTCTTGTTCAGTCCATAGGCCTACAGCATGTGGCAAACCGGTGAGCATGTGGCTCTATTAGTATAGGAGATACCTGAAAATATATCACACTTTTCATCATAGTGCTTTTACCAATGCATAAAATGCATGGAGAAGTCATTTCGAATGACTGGTCCTCAGTGTTGTGAGAACGATGACTGGTTAAAATTTTTGGTGGTTTCTTGTTCAGTCCATAGGCCTACAGCATGTGGCAAACCGGTGAGCATGTGGCTCTATTAGTATAGGAGATACCTGAAAACATATCACACTTTTCATCATAGTGCTTTTACCAATGCATAAAATGCATGGAGAAGTCATTTCGAATGACTGGTCCTCAGTGTTGTGAGAACGATGACTGGTTAAAATTTTTGGTGGTTTCTTGTTCAGTCCATAGGCCTACATCATGTGGCAATCCGGTGAGCATGTGGCTCTATTAGTATAGGAGATACCTGAAAACATATCACACTTTTCATCATAGTGCTTTTACCAATGCATAAAATGCATGGAGAAGTCATTTCGAATGACTGGTCCTCAGTGTTGTGAGAACGATGACTGGTTAAAATTTTTGGTGGTTTCTTGTTCAGTCCATAGGCCTACATCATGTGGCAAACCGGTGAGCATGTGGCTCTATTAGTATAGGAGATACCTGAAAACATATCACACTTTTCATCATAGTGCTTTTACCAATGCATAAAATGCATGGAGAAGTCATTTCGAATGACTGGTCCTCAGTGTTGTGAGAACGATGACTGGTTAAAATTTTTGGTGGTTTCTTGTTCAGTCCATAGGCCTACATCATGTGGCAAACCGGTGAGCATGTGGCTCTATTAGTATAGGAGATACCTGAAAACATATCACACTTTTCATCATAGTGCTTTTACCAATGCATAAAATGCATGGAGAAGTCATTTCGAATGACTGGTCCTCAGTGTTGTGAGAACGATGACTGGTTAAAATTTTTGGTGGTTTCTCGTTCAGTCCATAGGCCTACATCATGTGGCAAACCGGTGAGCATGTGGCTCTATTAGTATAGGAGATACCTGAAAACATATCACACTTTTCATCATAGTGCTTTTACCAATGCATAAAATGCATGGAGAAGTCATTTCGAATGACTGGTCCTCAGTGTTGTGAGAACGATGACTGGTTAAAATTTTTGGTGGTTTCTTGTTCAGTCCATAGGCCTACATCATGTGGCAAACCGGTGAGCATGTGGCTCTATTAGTATAGGAGATACCTGAAAACATATCACACTTTTCATCATAGTGCTTTTACCAATGCATAAAATGCATGGAGAAGTCATTTCGAATGACTGGTCCTCAGTGTTGTGAGAACGATGACTGGTTAAAATTTTTGGTGGTTTCTTGTTCAGTCCATAGGCCTACATCATGTGGCAAACCGGTGAGCATGTGGCTCTATTAGTATAGGAGATACCTGAAAACATATCACACTTTTCATCATAGTGCTTTCACCAATGCATAAAATGCATGGAGAAGTCATTTCGAATGACTGGTCCTCAGTGTTGTGAGAACGATGACTGGTTAAAATTTTTGGTGGTTTCTTGTTCAGTCCATAGGCCTACATCATGTGGCAAACCGGTGAGCATGTGGCTCTATTAGTATAGGAGATACCTGAAAACATATCACACTTTTCATCATAGTGCTTTTACCAATGCATAAAATGCATGGAGAAGTCATTTCGAATGACTGGTCCTCAGTGTTGTGAGAACGATGACTGGTTAAAATTTTTGGTGGTTTCTTGTTCAGTCCATAGGCCTACATCATGTGGCAAACCGGTGAGCCATGTGGCTCTATTAGTATAGGAGATACCTGAAAACATACCACACTTTTCATCATAGTGCTTTTACCAATGCATAAAATGCATGGAGAAGTCATTTCGAATGACTGGTCCTCAGTGTTGTGAGAACGATGACTGGTTAAAATTTTTGGTGGTTTCTTGTTCAGTCCATAGGCCTACATCATGTGGCAAACCGGTGAGCATGTGGCTCTATTAGTATAGGAGATACCTGAAAACATATCACACTTTTCATCATAGTGCTTTTACCAATGCATAAAATGCATGGAGAAGTCATTTCGAATGACTGGTCCTCAGTGTTGTGAGAACGATGACTGGTTAAAATTTTTGGTGGTTTCTTGTTCAGTCCATAGGCCTACATCATGTGGCAAACCGGTGAGCATGTGGCTCTATTAGTATAGGAGATACCTGAAAACATATCACACTTTTCATCATAGTGCTTTTACCAATGCATAAAATGCATGGAGAAGTCATTTCGAATGACTGGTCCTCAGTGTTGTGAGAACGATGACTGGTTAAAATTTTTGGTGGTTTCTTGTTCAGTCCATAGGCCTACATCATGTGGCAAACCGGTGAGCATGTGGCTCTATTAGTATAGGAGATACCTGAAAACATATCACACTTTTCATCATAGTGCTTTTACCAATGCATAAAATGCATGGAGAAGTCATTTCGAATGACTGGTCCTCAGTGTTGTGAGAACGATGACTGGTTAAAATTTTTGGTGGTTTCTTGTTCAGTCCATAGGCCTACAGCATGTGGCAAACCGGTGAGCATGTGGCTCTATTAGTATAGGAGATACCTGAAAACATATCACACTTTTCATCATAGTGCTTTTACCAATGCATAAAATGCATGGAGAAGTCATTTCGAATGACTGGTCCTCAGTGTTGTGAGAACGATGACTGGTTAAAATTTTTGGTGGTTTCTTGTTCAGTCCATAGGCCTACATCATGTGGCAAACCGGTGAGCATGTGGCTCTATTAGTATAGGAGATACCTGAAAACATATCACACTTTTCATCATAGTGCTTTTACCAATGCATAAAATGCATGGAGAAGTCATTTCGAATGACTGGTCCTCAGTGTTGTGAGAACGATGACTGGTTAAAATTTTTGGTGGTTTCTTGTTCAGTCCATAGGCCTACATCATGTGGCAAACCGGTGAGCATGTGGCTCTATTAGTATAGGAGATACCTGAAAACATATCACACTTTTCATCATAGTGCTTTTACCAATGCATAAAATGCATGGAGAAGTCATTTCGAATGACTGGTCCTCAGTGTTGTGAGAACGATGACTGGTTAAAATTTTTGGTGGTTTCTTGTTCAGTCCATAGGCCTACATCATGTGGCAAACCGGTGAGCATGTGGCTCTATTAGTATAGGAGATACCTGAAAACATATCACACTTTTCATCATAGTGCTTTTACCAATGCATAAAATGCATGGAGAAGTCATTTCGAATGACTGGTCCTCAGTGTTGTGAGAACGATGACTGGTTAAAATTTTTGGTGGTTTCTTGTTCAGTCCATAGGCCTACATCATGTGGCAAACCGGTGAGCATGTGGCTCTATTAGTATAGGAGATACCTGAAAACATATCACACTTTTCATCATAGTGCTTTTACCAATGCATAAAATGCATGGAGAAGTCATTTCGAATGACTGGTCCTCAGTGTTGTGAGAACGATGACTGGTTAAAATTTTTGGTGGTTTCTTGTTCAGTCCATAGGCCTACATCATGTGGCAAACCGGTGAGCATGTGGCTCTATTAGTATAGGAGATACCTGAAAACATATCACACTTTTCATCATAGTGCTTTTACCAATGCATAAAATGCATGGAGAAGTCATTTCGAATGACTGGTCCTCAGTGTTGTGAGAACGATGACTGGTTAAAATTTTTGGTGGTTTCTTGTTCAGTCCATAGGCCAACATCATGTGGCAAACCGGTGAGCATGTGGCTCTATTAGTATAGGAGATACCTGAAAACATATCACACTTTAGTCTAGAAAAAAGACGACTGAGGGGCGATCTAATAACCATGTATAAGTATATAAGGGGACAATACAAATATCTCGCTGAGGATCTGTTTATACCAAGGAAGGTGACGGGCACAAGGGGGCATTCTTTGCGTCTGGAGGAGAGAAGGTTTTTCCACCAACATAGAAGAGGATTCTTTACTGTTAGGGCAGTGAGAATCTGGAATTGCTTGCCTGAGGAGGTGGTGATGGCGAACTCAGTCGAGGGGTTCAAGAGAGGCCTGGATGTCTTCCTGGAGCAGAACAATATTGTATCATACAATTATTAGGTTCTGTAGAAGGACGTAGATCTGGGTATTTATTATGATGGAATATAGGCTGAACTGGATGGACAAATGTCTTTTTTCGGCCTTACTAACTATGTTACTATGTTATGTTACTTTTCATCATAGTGCTTTTACCAATGCATAAAATGCATGGAGAAGTCATTTCGAATGACTGGTCCTCAGTGTTGTGAGAACGATGACTGGATAAAATTTTTGGTGGTTTCTTGTTCAGTCCATAGGCCTACATCATGTGGCAAACCGGTGAGCATGTGGCTCTATTAGTATAGGAGATACCTGAAAACATATCACACTTTTCATCATAGTGCTTTTACCAATGCATAAAATGCATGGAGAAGTCATTTCGAATGACTGGTCCTCAGTGTTGTGGGAACGATGACTGGTTAAAATTTTTGGTGGTTTCTTGTTCAGTCCATAGGCCTACATCATGTGGCAAACCGGTGAGCATGTGGCTCTATTAGTATAGGAGATACCTGAAAACATATCACACTTTTCAATCATAGTGCTTTTACCAATGCATAAAATGCATGGAGAAGTCATTTCGAATGACTGGTCCTCAGTGTTGTGAGAACGATGACTGGTTAAAATTTTTGGTGGTTTCTTGTTCAGTCCATAGGCCTACATCATGTGGCAAACCGGTGAGCATGTGGCTCTATTAGTATAGGAGATACCTGAAAACATATCACACTTTTCATCATAGTGCTTTTACCAATGCATAAAATGCATGGAGAAGTCATTTCGAATGACTGGTCCTCAGTGTTGTGAGAACGATGACTGGTTAAAATTTTTGGTGGTTTCTTGTTCAGTCCATAGGCCTACATCATGTGGCAAACCGGTGAGCATGTGGCTCTATTAGTATAGGAGATACCTGAAAACATATCACACTTTTCATCACAGTGCTTTTACCAATGCATAAAATGCATGGAGAAGTCATTTCGAATGACTGGTCCTCAGTGTTGTGAGAACGATGACTGGTTAAAATTTTTGGTGGTTTCTTGTTCAGTCCATAGGCCTACATCATGTGGCAAACCGGTGAGCATGTGGCTCTATTAGTATAGGAGATACCTGAAAACATATCACACTTTTCATCATAGTGCTTTTACCAATGCATAAAATGCATGGAGAAGTCATTTCGAATGACTGGTCCTCAGTGTTGTGAGAACGATGACTGGTTAAAATTTTTGGTGGTTTCTTGTTCAGTCCATAGGCCTACATCATATGGCAAACCGGTGAGCATGTGGCTCTATTAGTATAGGAGATACCTGAAAACATATCACACTTTTCATCATAGTGCTTTTACCAATGCATAAAATGCATGGAGAAGTCATTTCGAATGACTGGTCCTCAGTGTTGTGAGAACGATGACTGGATAAAATTTTTGGTGGTTTCTTGTTCAGTCCATAGGCCTACATCATGTGGCAAACCGGTGAGCATGTGGCTCTATTAGTATAGGAGATACCTGAAAACATATCACACTTTTCATCATAGTGCTTTTACCAATGCATAAAATGCATGGAGAAGTCATTTCGAATGACTGGTCCTCAGTGTTGTGAGAATGATGACTGGTTAAAATTTTTCGTGGTTTCTTGTTCAGTCCATAGGCCTACATCATGTGGCAAACCGTTGAGCATGTGGCTCTATTAGTATAGGAGATACCTGAAAACATATCACACTTTTCATCATAGTGCTTTTACCAATGCATAAAATGCATGGAGAAGTCATTTCGAATGACTGGTCCTCAGTGTTGTGAGAACGATGACTGGTTAAAATTTTTGGTGGTTTCTTGTTCAGTCCATAGGCCTACATCATGTGGCAAACCGGTGAGCATGTGGCTCGATTAGTATAGGAGATACCTGAAAACATATCACACTTTTCATCATAGTGCTTTTACCAATGCATAAAATGCATGGAGAAGTCATTTCGAATGACTGGTCCTCAGTGTTGTGAGAACGATGACTGGTTAAAATTTTTGGTGGTTTCTTGTTCAGTCCATAGGCCTACATCATGTGGCAAACCGGTGAGCATGTGGCTCTATTAGTATAGGAGATACCTGAAAACATATCACACTTTTCATCATAGTGCTTTTACCAATGCATAAAATGCATGGAGAAGTCATTTCGAATGACTGGTCCTCAGTGTTGTGAGAACGATGACTGGTTAAAATTTTTGGTGGTTTCTTGTTCAGTCCATAGGCCTACATCATGTGGCAAACCGGTGAGCATGTGGCTCTATTAGTATAGGAGATACCTGAAAACATATCACACTTTTCATCATAGTGCTTTTACCAATGCATAAAATGCATGGAGAAGTCATTTCGAATGACTGGTCCTCAGTGTTGTGAGAACGATGACTGGTTAAAATTTTTGGTGGTTTCTTGTTCAGTCCATAGGCCTACATCATGTGGCAAACCGGTGAGCATGTGGCTCTATTAGTATAGGAGATACCTGAAAACATATCACACTTTTCAATCATAGTGCTTTTACCAATGCATAAAATGCATGGAGAAGTCATTTCGAATGACTGGTCCTCAGTGTTGTGAGAACGATGACTGGTTAAAATTTTTGGTGGTTTCTTGTTCAGTCCATAGGCCTACATCATGTGGCAAACCGGTGAGCATGTGGCTCTATTAGTATAGGAGATACCTGAAAACATATCACACTTTTCATCATAGTGCTTTTACCAATGCATAAAATGCATGGAGAAGTCATTTCGAATGACTGGTCCTCAGTGTTGTGAGAACGATGACTGGTTAAAATTTTTGGTGGTTTCTTGTTCAGTCCATAGGCCTACATCATGTGGCAAACCGGTGAGCATGTGGCTCTATTAGTATAGGAGATACCTGAAAACATATCACACTTTTCATCATAGTGCTTTTACCAATGCATAAAATGCATGGAGAAGTCATTTCGAATGACTGGTCCTCAGTGTTGTGAGAACGATGACTGGTTAAAATTTTTGGTGGTTTCTTGTTCAGTCCATAGGCCTACATCATGTGGCAAACCGGTGAGCATGTGGCTCTATTAGTATAGGAGATACCTGAAAACATATCACACTTTTCATCATAGTGCTTTTACCAATGCATAAAATGCATGGAGAAGTCATTTCGAATGACTGGTCCTCAGTGTTGTGAGAACGATGACTGGATAAAATTTTTGGTGGTTTCTTGTTCAGTCCATAGGCCTACATCATGTGGCAAACCGGTGAGCATGTGGCTCTATTAGTATAGGAGATACCTGAAAACATATCACACTTTTCATCATAGTGCTTTTACCAATGCATAAAATGCATGGAGAAGTCATTTCGAATGACTGGTCCTCAGTGTTGTGAGAACGATGACTGGTTAAAATTTTTGGTGGTTTCTTGTTCAGTCCATAGGCCTACATCATGTGGCAAACCGGTGAGCATGTGGCTCTATTAGTATAGGAGATACCTGAAAACATATCACACTTTTCAATCATAGTGCTTTTACCAATGCATAAAATGCATGGAGAAGTCATTTCGAATGACTGGTCCTCAGTGTTGTGAGAACGATGACTGGTTAAAATTTTTGGTGGTTTCTTGTTCAGTCCATAGGCCTACATCATGTGGCAAACCGGTGAGCATGTGGCTCTATTAGTATAGGAGATACCTGAAAACATATCACACTTTTCATCATAGTGCTTTTACCAATGCATAAAATGCATGGAGAAGTCATTTCGAATGACTGGTCCTCAGTGTTGTGAGAACGATGACTGGTTAAAATTTTTGGTGGTTTCTTGTTCAGTCCATAGGCCTACATCATGTGGCAAACCGGTGAGCATGTGGCTCTATTAGTATAGGAGATACCTGAAAACATATCACACTTTTCATCATAGTGCTTTTACCAATGCATAAAATGCATGGAGAAGTCATTTCGAATGACTGGTCCTCAGTGTTGTGAGAACGATGACTGGTTAAAATTTTTCGTGGTTTCTTGTTCAGTCCATAGGCCTACATCATGTGGCAAACCGGTGAGCATGTGGCTCTATTAGTATAGGAGATACCTGAAAACATATCACACTTTTCATCATAGTGCTTTTACCAATGCATAAAATGCATGGAGAAGTCATTTCGAATGACTGGTCCTCAGTGTTGTGAGAACGATGACTCGTTAAAATTTTTGGTGGTTTCTTGTTCAGTCCATAGGCCTACATCATGTGGCAAACCGGTGAGCATGTGGCTCTATTAGTATAGGAGATACCTGAAAACATATCACACTTTTCATCATAGTGCTTTTACCAATGCATAAAATGCATGGAGAAGTCATTTCGAATGACTGGTCCTCAGTGTTGTGAGAACGATGACTGGTTAAAATTTTTGGTGGTTTCTTGTTCAGTCCATAGGCCTACATCATGTGGCAAACCGGTGAGCATGTGGCTCTATTAGTATAGGAGATACCTGAAAACATATCACACTTTTCATCATAGTGCTTTTACCAATGCATAAAATGCATGGAGAAGTCATTTCGAATGACTGGTCCTCAGTGTTGTGAGAACGATGACTGGTTAAAATTTTTGGTGGTTTCTTGTTCAGTCCATAGGCCTACATCATGTGGCAAACCGGTGAGCATGTGGCTCTATTAGTATAGGAGATACCTGAAAACATATCACACTTTTCATCATAGTGCTTTTACCAATGCATAAAATGCATGGAGAAGTCATTTCGAATGACTGGTCCTCAGTGTTGTGAGAACGATGACTGGTTAAAATTTTTGGTGGTTTCTTGTTCAGTCCATAGGCCTACATCATGTGGCAAACCGGTGAGCATGTGGCTCTATTAGTATAGGAGATACCTGAAAACATATCACACTTTTCATCATAGTGCTTTTACCAATGCATAAAATGCATGGAGAAGTCATTTCGAATGACTGGTCCTCAGTGTTGTGAGAACGATGACTGGTTAAAATTTTTGGTGGTTTCTTGTTCAGTCCATAGGCCTACATCATGTGGCAAACCGGTGAGCATGTGGCTCTATTAGTATAGGAGATACCTGAAAACATATCACACTTTTCAATCATAGTGCTTTTACCAATGCATAAAATGCATGGAGAAGTCATTTCGAATGACTGGTCCTCAGTGTTGTGAGAACGATGACTGGTTAAAATTTTTGGTGGTTTCTTGTTCAGTCCATAGGCCTACATCATGTGGCAAACCGGTGAGCATGTGGCTCTATTAGTATAGGAGATACCTGAAAACATATCACACTTTTCATCATAGTGCTTTTACCAATGCATAAAATGCATGGAGAAGTCATTTCGAATGACTGGTCCTCAGTGTTGTGAGAACGATGACTGGTTAAAATTTTTGGTGGTTTCTTGTTCAGTCCATAGGCCTACATCATGTGGCAAACCGGTGAGCATGTGGCTCTATTAGTATAGGAGATACCTGAAAACATATCACACTTTTCAATCATAGTGCTTTTACCAATGCATAAAATGCATGGAGAAGTCATTTCGAATGACTGGTCCTCAGTGTTGTGAGAACGATGACTGGTTAAAATTTTTGGTGGTTTCTTGTTCAGTCCATAGGCCTACATCATGTGGCAAACCGGTGAGCATGTGGCTCTATTAGTATAGGAGATACCTGAAAACATATCACACTTTTCATCATAGTGCTTTTACCAATGCATAAAATGCATGGAGAAGTCATTTCGAATGACTGGTCCTCAGTGTTGTGAGAACGATGACTGGTTAAAATTTTTGGTGGTTTCTTGTTCAGTCCATAGGCCTACATCATGTGGCAAACCGGTGAGCATGTGGCTCTATTAGTATAGGAGATACCTGAAAACATATCACACTTTTCATCATAGTGCTTTTACCAATGCATAAAATGCATGGAGAAGTCATTTCGAATGACTGGTCCTCAGTGTTGTGAGAACGATGACTGGTTAAAATTTTTGGTGGTTTCTTGTTCAGTCCATAGGCCTACATCATGTGGCAAACCGGTGAGCATGTGGCTCTATTAGTATAGGAGATACCTGAAAACATATCACACTTTTCATCATAGTGCTTTTACCAATGCATAAAATGCATGGAGAAGTCATTTCGAATGACTGGTCCTCAGTGTTGTGAGAACGATGACTGGTTAAAATTTTTGGTGGTTTCTTGTTCAGTCCATAGGCCTACATCATGTGGCAAACCGGTGAGCATGTGGCTCTATTAGTATAGGAGATACCTGAAAACATATCACACTTTTCATCATAGTGCTTTTACCAATGCATAAAATGCATGGAGAAGTCATTTCGAATGACTGGTCCTCAGTGTTGTGAGAACGATGACTGGTTAAAATTTTTGGTGGTTTCTTGTTCAGTCCATAGGCCTACATCATGTGGCAAACCGGTGAGCATGTGGCTCTATTAGTATAGGAGATACCTGAAAACATATCACACTTTTCATCATAGTGCTTTTACCAATGCATAAAATGCATGGAGAAGTCATTTCGAATGACTGGTCCTCAGTGTTGTGAGAACGATGACTGGTTAAAATTTTTGGTGGTTTCTTGTTCAGTCCATAGGCCTACATCATGTGGCAAACCGGTGAGCATGTGGCTCTATTAGTATAGGAGATACCTGAAAACATATCACACTTTTCATCATAGTGCTTTTACCAATGCATAAAATGCATGGAGAAGTCATTTCGAATGACTGGTCCTCAGTGTTGTGAGAACGATGACTGGTTAAAATTTTTGGTGGTTTCTTGTTCAGTCCATAGGCCTACATCATGTGGCAAACCGGTGAGCATGTGGCTCTATTAGTATAGGAGATACCTGAAAACATATCACACTTTTCATCATAGTGCTTTTACCAATGCATAAAATGCATGGAGAAGTCATTTCGAATGACTGGTCCTCAGTGTTGTGAGAACGATGACTGGTTAAAATTTTTGGTGGTTTCTTGTTCAGTCCATAGGCCTACATCATGTGGCAAACCGGTGAGCATGTGGCTCGATTAGTATAGGAGATACCTGAAAACATATCACACTTTTCATCATAGTGCTTTTACCAATGCATAAAATGCATGGAGAAGTCATTTCGAATGACTGGTCCTCAGTGTTGTGAGAACGATGACTGGTTAAAATTTTTGGTGGTTTCTTGTTCAGTCCATAGGCCTACATCATGTGGCAAACCGGTGAGCATGTGGCTCTATTAGTATAGGAGATACCTGAAAACATATCACACTTTTCATCATAGTGCTTTTACCAATGCATAAAATGCATGGAGAAGTCATTTCGAATGACTGGTCCTCAGTGTTGTGAGAACGATGACTGGTTAAAATTTTTGGTGGTTTCTTGTTCAGTCCATAGGCCTACATCATGTGGCAAACCGGTGAGCATGTGGCTCTATTAGTATAGGAGATACCTGAAAACATATCACACTTTTCATCATAGTGCTTTTACCAATGCATAAAATGCATGGAGAAGTCATTTCGAATGACTGGTCCTCAGTGTTGTGAGAACGATGACTGGTTAAAATTTTTGGTGGTTTCTTGTTCAGTCCATAGGCCTACATCATGTGGCAAACCGGTGAGCATGTGGCTCTATTAGTATAGGAGATACCTGAAAACATATCACACTTTTCATCATAGTGCTTTTACCAATGCATAAAATGCATGGAGAAGTCATTTCGAATGACTGGTCCTCAGTGTTGTGAGAACGATGACTGGTTAAAATTTTTCGTGGTTTCTTGTTCAGTCCATAGGCCTACATCATGTGGCAAACCGGTGAGCATGTGGCTCTATTAGTATAGGAGATACCTGAAAACATATCACACTTTTCATCATAGTGCTTTTACCAATGCATAAAATGCATGGAGAAGTCATTTCGAATGACTGGTCCTCAGTGTTGTGAGAACGATGACTCATTAAAATTTTTGGTGGTTTCTTGTTCAGTCCATAGGCCTACATCATGTGGCAAACCGGTGAGCATGTGGCTCTATTAGTATAGGAGATACCTGAAAACATATCACACTTTTCATCATAGTGCTTTTACCAATGCATAAAATGCATGGAGAAGTCATTTCGAATGACTGGTCCTCAGTGTTGTGAGAACGATGACTGGTTAAAATTTTTGGTGGTTTCTTGTTCAGTCCATAGGCCTACATCATGTGGCAAACCGGTGAGCATGTGGCTCTATTAGTATAGGAGATACCTGAAAACATATCACACTTTTCATCATAGTGCTTTTACCAATGCATAAAATGCATGGAGAAGTCATTTCGAATGACTGGTCCTCAGTGTTGTGAGAACGATGACTGGTTAAAATTTTTGGTGGTTTCTTGTTCAGTCCATAGGCCTACATCATGTGGCAAACCGGTGAGCATGTGGCTCTATTAGTATAGGAGATACCTGAAAACATATCACACTTTTCATCATAGTGCTTTTACCAATGCATAAAATGCATGGAGAAGTCATTTCGAATGACTGGTCCTCAGTGTTGTGAGAACGATGACTGGTTAAAATTTTTGGTGGTTTCTTGTTCAGTCCATAGGCCTACATCATGTGGCAAACCGGTGAGCATGTGGCTCTATTAGTATAGGAGATACCTGAAAACATATCACACTTTTCATCATAGTGCTTTTACCAATGCATAAAATGCATGGAGAAGTCATTTCGAATGACTGGTCCTCAGTGTTGTGAGAACGATGACTGGTTAAAATTTTTGGTGGTTTCTTGTTCAGTCCATAGGCCTACATCATGTGGCAAACCGGTGAGCATGTGGCTCTATTAGTATAGGAGATACCTGAAAACATATCACACTTTTCAATCATAGTGCTTTTACCAATGCATAAAATGCATGGAGAAGTCATTTCGAATGACTGGTCCTCAGTGTTGTGAGAACGATGACTGGTTAAAATTTTTGGTGGTTTCTTGTTCAGTCCATAGGCCTACATCATGTGGCAAACCGGTGAGCATGTGGCTCTATTAGTATAGGAGATACCTGAAAACATATCACACTTTTCATCATAGTGCTTTTACCAATGCATAAAATGCATGGAGAAGTCATTTCGAATGACTGGTCCTCAGTGTTGTGAGAACGATGACTGGTTAAAATTTTTGGTGGTTTCTTGTTCAGTCCATAGGCCTACATCATGTGGCAAACCGGTGAGCATGTGGCTCTATTAGTATAGGAGATACCTGAAAACATATCACACTTTTCATCATAGTGCTTTTACCAATGCATAAAATGCATGGAGAAGTCATTTCGAATGACTGGTCCTCAGTGTTGTGAGAACGATGACTGGTTAAAATTTTTGGTGGTTTCTTGTTCAGTCCATAGGCCTACATCATGTGGCAAACCGGTGAGCATGTGGCTCTATTAGTATAGGAGATACCTGAAAACATATCACACTTTTCATCATAGTGCTTTTACCAATGCATAAAATGCATGGAGAAGTCATTTCGAATGACTGGTCCTCAGTGTTGTGAGAACGATGACTGGATAAAATTTTTGGTGGTTTCTTGTTCAGTCCATAGGCCTACATCATGTGGCAAACCGGTGAGCATGTGGCTCTATTAGTATAGGAGATACCTGAAAACATATCACACTTTTCATCATAGTGCTTTTACCAATGCATAAAATGCATGGAGAAGTCATTTCGAATGACTGGTCCTCAGTGTTGTGAGAACGATGACTGGTTAAAATTTTTGGTGGTTTCTTGTTCAGTCCATAGGCCTACATCATGTGGCAAACCGGTGAGCATGTGGCTCTATTAGTATAGGAGATACCTGAAAACATATCACACTTTTCAATCATAGTGCTTTTACCAATGCATAAAATGCATGGAGAAGTCATTTCGAATGACTGGTCCTCAGTGTTGTGAGAACGATGACTGGTTAAAATTTTTGGTGGTTTCTTGTTCAGTCCATAGGCCTACATCATGTGGCAAACCGGTGAGCATGTGGCTCTATTAGTATAGGAGATACCTGAAAACATATCACACTTTTCATCATAGTGCTTTTACCAATGCATAAAATGCATGGAGAAGTCATTTCGAATGACTGGTCCTCAGTGTTGTGAGAACGATGACTGGTTAAAATTTTTGGTGGTTTCTTGTTCAGTCCATAGGCCTACATCATGTGGCAAACCGGTGAGCATGTGGCTCTATTAGTATAGGAGATACCTGAAAACATATCACACTTTTCATCATAGTGCTTTTACCAATGCATAAAATGCATGGAGAAGTCATTTCGAATGACTGGTCCTCAGTGTTGTGAGAACGATGACTGGTTAAAATTTTTGGTGGTTTCTTGTTCAGTCCATAGGCCTACATCATGTGGCAAACCGGTGAGCATGTGGCTCTATTAGTATAGGAGATACCTGAAAACATATCACACTTTTCATCATAGTGCTTTTACCAATGCATAAAATGCATGGAGAAGTCATTTCGAATGACTGGTCCTCAGTGTTGTGAGAACGATGACTGGTTAAAATTTTTGGTGGTTTCTTGTTCAGTCCATAGGCCTACATCATATGGCAAACCGGTGAGCATGTGGCTCTATTAGTATAGGAGATACCTGAAAACATATCACACTTTTCCTCATAGTGCTTTTACCAATGCATAAAATGCATGGAGAAGTCATTTCGAATGACTGGTCCTCAGTGTTGTGAGAACGATGACTGGATAAAATTTTTGGTGGTTTCTTGTTCAGTCCATAGGCCTACATCATGTGGCAAACCGGTGAGCATGTGGCTCTATTAGTATAGGAGATACCTGAAAACATATCACACTTTTCATCATAGTGCTTTTACCAATGCATAAAATGCATGGAGAAGTCATTTCGAATGACTGGTCCTCAGTGTTGTGAGAATGATGACTGGTTAAAATTTTTCGTGGTTTCTTGTTCAGTCCATAGGCCTACATCATGTGGCAAACCGGTGAGCATGTGGCTCTATTAGTATAGGAGATACCTGAAAACATATCACACTTTTCATCATAGTGCTTTTACCAATGCATAAAATGCATGGAGAAGTCATTTCGAATGACTGGTCCTCAGTGTTGTGAGAACGATGACTGGTTAAAATTTTTGGTGGTTTCTTGTTCAGTCCATAGGCCTACATCATGTGGCAAACCGGTGAGCATGTGGCTCGATTAGTATTGGAGATACCTGAAAACATATCACACTTTTCATCATAGTGCTTTTACCAATGCATAAAATGCATGGAGAAGTCATTTCGAATAACTGGTCCTCAGTGTTGTGAGAACGATGACTGGTTAAAATTTTTGGTGGTTTCTTGTTCAGTCCATAGGCCTACATCATGTGGCAAACCGGTGAGCATGTGGCTCTATTAGTATAGGAGATACCTGAAAACATATCACACTTTTCATCATAGTGCTTTTACCAATGCATAAAATGCATGGAGAAGTCATTTCGAATGACTGGTCCTCAGTGTTGTGAGAACGATGACTGGTTAAAATTTTTGGTGGTTTCTTGTTCAGTCCATAGGCCTACATCATGTGGCAAACCGGTGAGCATGTGGCTCTATTAGTATAGGAGATACCTGAAAACATATCACACTTTTCATCATAGTGCTTTTACCAATGCATAAAATGCATGGAGAAGTCATTTCGAATGACTGGTCCTCAGTGTTGTGAGAACGATGACTGGTTAAAATTTTTGGTGGTTTCTTGTTCAGTCCATAGGCCTACATCATGTGGCAAACCGGTGAGCATGTGGCTCTATTAGTATAGGAGATACCTGAAAACATATCACACTTTTCATCATAGTGCTTTTACCAATGCATAAAATGCATGGAGAAGTCATTTCGAATGACTGGTCCTCAGTGTTGTGAGAACGATGACTGGTTAAAATTTTTCGTGGTTTCTTGTTCAGTCCATAGGCCTACATCATGTGGCAAACCGGTAAGCATGTGGCTCTATTAGTATAGGAGATACCTGAAAACATATCACACTTTTCATCATAGTGCTTTTACCAATGCATAAAATGCATGGAGAAGTCATTTCGAATGACTGGTCCTCAGTGTTGTGAGAACGATGACTCGTTAAAATTTTTGGTGGTTTCTTGTTCAGTCCATAGGCCTACATCATGTGGCAAACCGGTGAGCATGTGGCTCTATTAGTATAGGAGATACCTGAAAACATATCACACTTTTCATCATAGTGCTTTTACCAATGCATAAAATGCATGGAGAAGTCATTTCGAATGACTGGTCCTCAGTGTTGTGAGAACGATGACTGGTTAAAATTTTTGGTGGTTTCTTGTTCAGTCCATAGGCCTACATCATGTGGCAAACCGGTGAGCATGTGGCTCTATTAGTATAGGAGATACCTGAAAACATATCACACTTTTCATCATAGTGCTTTTACCAATGCATAAAATGCATGGAGAAGTCATTTCGAATGACTGGTCCTCAGTGTTGTGAGAACGATGACTGGTTAAAATTTTTGGTGGTTTCTTGTTCAGTCCATAGGCCTACATCATGTGGCAAACCGGTGAGCATGTGGCTCTATTAGTATAGGAGATACCTGAAAACATATCACACTTTTCATCATAGTGCTTTTACCAATGCATAAAATGCATGGAGAAGTCATTTCGAATGACTGGTCCTCAGTGTTGTGAGAACGATGACTGGTTAAAATTTTTGGTGGTTTCTTGTTCAGTCCATAGGCCTACATCATGTGGCAAACCGGTGAGCATGTGGCTCTATTAGTATAGGAGATACCTGAAAACATATCACACTTTTCATCATAGTGCTTTTACCAATGCATAACATGCATGGAGAAGTCATTTCGAATGACTGGTCCTCAGTGTTGTGAGAACGATGACTGGTTAAAATTTTTGGTGGTTTCTTGTTCAGGTATAGAGTGTAGGGAATAGAGTGTAGAGTGTAAGGTATAGATTGTAGAGTGTAGGGTATAGAGTGTAGGGTATAGAGTGTAGGGTATAGACTGTAGGGAATAGAGTGTAGAGTGTAAGGTATAGAGTGTAGAGTGTAGGGTATAGAGTGTAGGGTATAGAGTGTAGAGTGTAGGGATTAGAGTGTAGGGTATAGAGTGTAAGGTGTAGAGTGTAGGGTATAGAGTGTAGAGTGTAGAGTATAGAGTGTATGGTATAGAGTGTAGGGTATAGAGTGTAGGGTGTAGAGTGTAGGGTATAGAGTGTAGGGTATAGAGTGTAGGGTATAGAGTGTAGGGTATAGAGTGTAGAGTGTAAGGTATAGAGTGTAGAGTGTAGGGTATAGAGTGTAGGGTATAGACTGTAGGGTATAGAGTGTAGGGTATAGATTGTAGAGTGTAGGCTATGGAGTGTAGGGTATAGAGTGTAGAGTGTAGGGTATAGAGTGTAGGGTATAGAGTGTAGGGTATAGAGTGTAGGGTATAGAGTGTAGAGTGTAGGGTATAGTGTGTAGGGTATAGAGTGCAGGGTGTAGAGTGTAGGGTATAGAGTGTAAGATATAGAGTGTAGAGTGTAGGGTATAGAGTGTATGCTATTGAGTGTATGGTGTAGAGTGTATGGTATAGAGTGTAGGGTATAGAGTGTAGAGTGTATGGTATAGAGTGTAGGGTATAGAGTGTAGGGTATAGAGTGTATGTTATAGAGTGTAGGGTATAGAGTGTAGAGTGTAGGGTATAGAGTTTAGAGTGTAGGGTATAGAGTGTAGGGTATAGAGTGTAAGGTATAGAGTGTAGGGTGTAGAGTGTAGGGTATAGAGTGTAGGGTATAGAGTGTAGGGTATAGAGTGTACGGTATAGAGTGTAGGGTATGGAGTGTATGGTATAGAGTGTAGGGTATAGAGTGTAGGGTATAGAGTGTAGGGTATAGAGTGTAGGGTATAGAGTGTAGGGTATAGAGTGTAGGGTATAGAGTGTAGAGTTTAGAGTGTAGGGTATAGAGTGTAGGGTATAGAGTGTAAGGTATAGAGTGTAGGGTGTAGAGTGTAGGGTATAGAGTGTAGGGTATAGAGTGTAGGGTATAGAGTGTACGGTATAGAGTGTAGGGTATAGAGTGTATGGTATAGAGTGTAGGGTATAGAGTGTAGGGTATAGAGTGTATGGTATAGAGTGTAGGGTATAGAGTGTAGGGTATAGAGTGTATGTTATAGAGTGTAGGGTATAGAGTGTAGAGTGTAGAGTGTAGGGTATAGAGTGTAGAGTGTAGAGTGTAGGGTATAGAGTTTAGAGTGTAGGGTATAGAGTGTAGAGTGTAGGGTATAGAGTTTAGAGTGTAGGGTATAGAGTGTAGGGTATAGAGTGTAAGGTATAGAGTGTAGGTTGTAGAGTGTAGGGTATAGAGTGTAGGGTATAGAGTGTAGGGAATAGAGTGTAGGGTATAGAGTGTAGGGTATAGAGTGTAGAGTGTAGGGTATAGAGTTTAGAGTGTAGGGTATAGAGTGTAGGGTATAGAGTGTAAGGTATAGAGTGTAGGGTGTAGAGTGTAGGGTATAGAGTGTAGGGTATAGAGTGTAGGGTATAGAGTGTAGGGAGTAGAGTGTAGGGTATAGAGTGTAGGGTTCAGAGTGTAGGGTATAGAGTGTAGGGTATAGAGTGTATGGTATAGAGTGTAGGGTATAGAGTGTAGGGTATAGAGTGTAGGGTATAGAGTGTAGGGTATAGAGTGTAGAGTGTAGGGTATAGAGTGTAGGGTATAGAGTGTAGGGTATAGAGTGTAGAGTGTAGGGTATAGAGTGTAGGGTATAGAGTGTAGGGTATAGAGTGTAGGGTGTAGAGTGTAGGGTATAGAGTGTAGAGTATAGAGTGTAGGGTATAGAGTGTAGGGTATAGAGTGTAGGGAATAGAGTGTAGAGTGTAAGGTATAGAGTGTAGGGTATAGAGTGTACGGTATAGAGTGTAGGGTATAGAGTGTATGGTATAGAGTGTAGGGTATAGAGTGTAGAGTGTAGGGTATAGAGTGTAGGGATTAGAGTGTAGGGTATAGAGTGTAGGGTGTAGAGTGTAGGGTATAGAGTGTAGAGTGTAGGGTATAGAGTGTATGGTATAGAGTGTAGGGTATAGAGTGTAGGGTGTAGAGTGTAGGGTATAGAGTGTAGGGTATAGAGTGTAGGGTATAGAGTGTAGGGTATAGAGTGTAGGGAATAGAGTGTAGAGTGTAATGTATAGAGTGTAGAGTGTAGGGTATAGAGTGTAAGGTATAGAGTGTAGAGTGTTGGGATTAGAGTGTAGGGTATAGAGTGTAGGGTGTAGAGTGTAGGGTATAGAGTGTAGAGTGTAGGGTATAGAGTATATGGTATAGAGTGTAGGGTATAGAGTGTAGGGTGTAGAGTGTAGGGTATAGAGTGTAGGGTATAGAGTGTAGGGTATAGAGTGTACGGTATAGAGTGTAGGGTATAGAGTGTAGAGTGTAGGGTATAGAGTGTAGGGTATAGACTGTAGGGTATAGAGTGTAGGGTATAGAGTGTAGGGTATAGATTGTAGAGTGTAGGCTATAGAGTGTAGGGTATAGAGTGTAGAGTGTAGGGTATAGAGTGTAGGGTATAGAGTGTAGGTTATAGAGTGTAGAGTGTAGGGTATAGTGTGTAGGATAGAGTGTAGGGTATAGAGTGTAGGGTATATAGTGTATGGTATAGAGTGTAGGGTATAGAGTGTAGGGTATAGAGTGTAGGGTATAGAGTGTAGGGTATAGAGTGTAGAGTGTAGGGTATAGAGTGTAGGGTATAGAGTGTAGGGTATAGAGTGTAGAGTGTAGGGTATAGTGTGTAGGATAGAGTGTAGGGTATAGAGTGTAGGGTATAGTGTATGGTATAGAGTGTAGGGTATAGAGTGTAGGGTATAGAGTGTAGGGTATAGAGTGTAGGGTATAGAGTGTAGGGTAGAGAGTGTAGAGTGTAGGGTATAGAGTGTAGGGTATAGAGTGTAGAGTGTAGGGGTTAGAGTGTAGGGTATAGAGTGTAGGGTGTAGAGTGTAGGGTATAGAGTGTAGAGTGTAGGGTATAGAGTGTAGGGTATAGAGTGTAGGGAATAGAGTGTAGAGTGTAAGGTATAGAGTGTAGACTGTAGGGTATAGAGTGTAGGGTATAGAGTGTAGAGTGTTGGGATTAGAGTGTAGGGTATAGAGTGTAGGGTGTAGAGTGTAGGGTATAGAGTGTAGAGTGTAGGGTATAGAGTATATGGTATAGAGTGTAGGGTATAGAGTGTAGGGTGTAGAGTGTAGGGTATAGAGTGTAGGGTATAGAGTGTAGGGTATAGAGTGTAGGGTACAGAGTGTAGGGAATAGAGTGTAGAGTGTAAGGTATAGAGTGTAGAGTGTAGGGTATAGAGTGTAGGGTATAGACTGTAGGGTATAGAGTGTAGGGTATAGATTGTAGAGTGTAGGCTATAGAGTGTAGGGTATATAGTGTAGAGTGTAGGGTATAGTGTGTAGGGTATAGAGTGCAGGGTGTAGAGTGTATGGTATAGAGTGTAGGGTATAGAGTGTAGAGTGTATGGTATAGAGTGTAGGGTATAGAGTGTAGGGTATAGAGTGTATGTTATAGAGTGTAGGGTATAGAGTGTAGAGTGTAGGGTATAGAGTTTAGAGTGTAGGGTATAGAGTGTAGGTTATAGAGTGTAAGGTATAGAGTGTAGGGTGTAGAGTGTAGGGTATAGAGTGTAGGGTATAGAGTGTAGGGTATAGAGTGTACGGTATAGAGTGTAGGGTATGGAGTGTATCGTATAGAGTGTAGGGTATAGAGTGTAGAGTGTAGGGTATAGAGTGTAGGGTATAGAGTGTAGGGTATAGAGTGTAGAGTGTAGGGTATAGAGTTTAGAGTGTAGGGTATAGAGTGTAGGGTATAGAGTGTAAGGTATAGAGTGTAGGGTGTAGAGTGTACGGTATAGAGTGTAGGGTATAGAGTGTATGGTATAGAGTGTAGGGTATAGAGTGTAGGGTATAGAGTGTATGGTATAGAGTGTAGGGTATAGAGTGTAGGGTATAGAGTGTATGTTATAGAGTGTAGGGTATAGAGTGTAGAGTGTAGAGTGTAGGGTATAGAGTGTAGAGTGTAGGGTATAGAGTGTAGAGTGTAGAGTATAGAGTGTAGAGTGTAGGGTATAGAGTTTAGAGTGTAGGGTATAGAGTGTAGGGTATAGAGTGTAAGGTATAGAGTGTAGGGTGTAGAGTGTAGGGTATAGAGTGTAGGGTATAGAGTGTAGGGTATAGAGTGTAGGGTATAGAGTGTAGGGTATAGAGTGTAGAGTGTAGGGTATAGAGTTTAGAGTGTAGGGTATAGAGTGTAGGGTATAGAGTGTAAGGTATAGAGTGTAGGGTGTAGAGTGTAGGGTATAGAGTGTAGGGTATAGAGTGTAGGGTATAGAGTGTACGGTATAGGGTGTAGGGTATAGAGTGTATGGTATAGAGTGTAGGGTATAGAGTGTAGGTATAGAGTGTAGGGTATAGAGTGTATGGTATAGATTGTAGGGTATAGAGTGTAGGGTATAGAGTGTATGTTATAGAGTGTAGGGTATAGAGTGTAGGGTATAGAGTTTAGAGTGTAGGGTATAGAGAGTAGGGTATAGAGTGTAAGGTATAGAGTGTAGGGTGTAGAGTGTAGGGTACAGAGTGTAGGGCATAGGGTGTAGGGTATAGAGTGTTGGGTATAGAGTGTAGAGTGTAGGGTATAGAGTGTAGGGTATAGAGTGTAGGGTATAGAGTGTAGAGTGTAGGGTACAGAGTGTAAGGTATTGAGTGTAGGGTATAGAGTGTAGGGTATAGAGTGTAGGGTATAGAGTGTAGGGTATAGAGTGTAGGGTATAGGGTGTAGAGTGTAGGGATTAGAGTGTAGGGTATAGAGTGTAGGGTGTAGAGTGTAGGGTATAGAGTGTAGAGTGTAGGGTATAGAGTGTATGGTATAGAGTGTAGGGTATAGAGTGTAGGGTGTAGAGTGTAGGGTATAGAGTGTTGGGCATAGAGTGTAGGGTATAGAGTGTAGGGTATAGAGTGTAGAGTGTAGGGTATAGAGTGTATGGTATAGAGTGTAGGGTATAGAGTGTAGGGTATAGAGTGTAGAGTATAGAGTGTCGGGCAAAGAGTGTAGGGTATAGAGTGTAGGGTATAGAGTGTAGGGTATAGAGTGTAGGGTATAGAGTGTAGGGTATATAGTGTAGAGTGTAGGGTATAGAGTGTAGGGTATAGAGTGTAGGGAATAGAGTGTAGGGTATAGAGTGCAGGGTATAGAGTGTAGAGTGTAGGGTATAGAGTGTAGAGTGTAGGTTATAGAGTGTAGGGTATAGAGTGTAGGGTATAGAATTTAGAGTGTAGGGTATAGAGTGTAGGGTATAGAGTGTAGGGAGTAGAGTGTAGGGTATAGAGTGTAGGGTATAGAGTGTAGGGTATAGAGTGTAGGGTATAGAGTGTATGGTATAGAGTGTAGGGTATAGAGTGTAGGGTATAGAGTGTAGGGTATAGAGTGTAGGGTATAGAGTGTAGAGTGTAGGGTATAGAGTGTAGAGTGTAGGGTATAGAGTGTAGGGTATAGAGTGTAGGGTAGAGAGTGTAGAGTGTAGGGTATAGAGTGTAGGGTATAGAGTGTAGGGTATAGAGTGTAGGGTGTAGAGTGTAGGGTATAGAGTGTAGGGTATAGAGTGTAGGGAATAGAGTGTAGAGTGTAAGGTATAGAGTGTAGGGTATAGAGTGTACGGTATAGAGTGTAGGGTATAGAGTGTATGGTATAGAGTGTAGGGTATAGAGTGTAGAGTGTAGGGTATAGAGTGTAGGGTATAGAGTGTAGGGTATATAGTGTAGAGTGTAGGGTATAGAGTGTAGGGTATAGAGTGTAGGGAATAGAGTGTAGGGTATAGAGTGCAGGGTATAGAGTGTAGAGTGTAGGGTATAGAGTGTAGAGTGTAGGTTATAGAGTGTAGGGTATAGAATTTAGAGTGTAGGGTATAGAGTGTAGGGTATAGAGTGTAGGGAGTAGAGTGTAGGGTATAGAGTGTAGGGTATAGAGTGTAGGGTATAGAGTGTAGGGTATAGAGTGTATGGTATAGAGTGTAGGGTATAGAGTGTAGGGTATAGAGTGTAGGGTATAGAGTGTAGGGTATAGAGTGTAGAGTGTAGGGTATAGAGTGTAGAGTGTAGGGTATAGAGTGTAGGGTATAGAGTGTAGGGTAGAGAGTGTAGAGTGTAGGGTATAGAGTGTAGGGTATAGAGTGTAGGGTGTAGAGTGTAGGGTATAGAGTGTAGGGTATAGAGTGTAGGGAATAGAGTGTAGAGTGTAAGGTATAGAGTGTAGGGTATAGAGTGTACGGTATAGAGTGTAGGGTATAGAGTGTATGGTATAGATTGTAGGGTATAAAGTGTAGAGTGTAGGGTATAGAGTGTAGGGATTAGAGTGTAGGGTATAGAGTGTAGGGTGTAGAGTGTAGGGTATAGAGTGTAGAGTGTAGGGTATAGAGTGTATGGTATAGAGTGTAGGGTATAGAGTGTAGGGTATAGAGTGTAGGGAATATAGTGTAGAGTGTAAGGTATAGAGTGTAGGGTATAGAGTGTAGGGTATAGAGTGTAGAGTGTTGGGATTAGAGTGTAGGGTATAGAGTGTAGGGTGTAGAGTGTAGGGTATAGAGTGTAGAGTGTAGGGTATAGAGTATATGGTATAGAGTGTAGGGTATAGAGTGTAGGGTGTAGAGTGTAGGGTATAGAGTGTAGGGTATAGAGTGTAGGGAATAGAGTGTAGAGTGTAAGGTATAGAGTGTAGAGTGTAGGGTATAGAGTGTAGGGTATAGAGTGTAGAGTGTAGGGATTAGAGTGTAGGGTATAGAGTGAGGGTATAGAGTGTAGGGTATAGAGTGTAGAGTGTAGGGTATAGAGTGTAGGGTATATAGTGTAGGGTATAGAGTGTAGGGCATAGACTGTAGGGTATAGAGTGTAGGGTATAGAGTGTAGGGTATAGAGTGTAGGGTATAGAGTGTAGGGTATAGAGTGTAGAGTGTAGGGTATAGAGTGTAGGGTATAGAGTGTAGGGTATAGAGTGTAGGGTATAGAGTGTAGGGTATAGAGTGTAGGGCATAGAGTGTAGGGTATAGAGTGTAGGGTATAGAGTGTAGGGTATTGAGTGTAGGGTATAGAGTGCAGGGTATAGAGTGTAAGGCATAGAGTGTAGGGTATAGAGTGTAGGGTATAGAGTGTAGGGTATTGAGTGTAGGGTATAGAGTGTAGAGTGTAGGGTATAGAGTGTAGGGTATAGAGTGTAGGGTATAGAGTGTAGGGTGTAGAGTGTAGGGTATAGAGTGTAGGGTATAGAGTGTAGGGAATAGAGTGTAGAGTGTAAGGTATAGAGTGTAGGGTATAGAGTGTACGGTATAGAGTGTAGGGTATAGAGTGTATGGTATAGAGTGTAGGGTATAGAGTGTAGGGTATAGAGTGTAGGGTATATAGTGTAGAGTGTAGGGTATAGAGTGTAGAGTGTAGGTTATAGAGTGTAGGGTATAGAGTGTAGGGTATAGAATTTAGAGTGTAGGGTATAGAGTGTAGGGTATAGAGTGTAGGGAGTAGAGTGTAGGGTATAGAGTGTAGGGTATAGAGTGTAGGGTATAGAGTGTATGGTATAGAGTGTAGGGTATAGAGTGTAGGTATAGAGTGTAGGGTATAGAGTGTATGGTATAGATTGTAGGGTATAGAGTGTAGGGTATAGAGTGTATGTTATAGAGTGTAGGGTATAGAGTGTAGGGTATAGAGTTTAGAGTGTAGGGTATAGAGAGTAGGGTATAGAGTGTAAGGTATAGAGTGTAGGGTGTAGAGTGTAGGGTATAGAGTGTAGGGCATAGGGTGTAGGGTATAGAGTGTTGGGTATAGAGTGTAGAGTGTAGGGTATAGAGTGTAGGGTATAGAGTGTAGGGTATAGAGTGTAGAGTGTAGGGTACAGAGTGTAAGGTATTGAGTGTAGGGTATAGAGTGTAGGGTATAGAGTGTAGGGTATAGAGTGTAGGGTATAGAGTGTAGGGTATAGGGTGTAGAGTGTAGGGATTAGAGTGTAGGGTATAGAGTGTAGGGTGTAGAGTGTAGGGTATAGAGTGTAGAGTGTAGGGTATAGAGTGTATGGTATAGAGTGTAGGGTATAGAGTGTAGGGTGTAGAGTGTAGGGTATAGAGTGTTGGGCATAGAGTGTAGGGTATAGAGTGTAGGGTATAGAGTGTAGAGTGTAGGGTATAGAGTGTATGGTATAGAGTGTAGGGTATAGAGTGTAGGGTATAGAGTGTAGAGTATAGAGTGTCGGGCAAAGAGTGTAGGGTATAGAGTGTAGGGTATAGAGTGTAGGGTATAGAGTGTAGGGTATAGAGTGTAGGGTATATAGTGTAGAGTGTAGGGTATAGAGTGTAGGGTATAGAGTGTAGGGAATAGAGTGTAGGGTATAGAGTGCAGGGTATAGAGTGTAGAGTGTAGGGTATAGAGTGTAGAGTGTAGGTTATAGAGTGTAGGGTATAGAGTGTAGGGTATAGAATTTAGAGTGTAGGGTATAGAGTGTAGGGTATAGAGTGTAGGGAGTAGAGTGTAGGGTATAGAGTGTAGGGTATAGAGTGTAGGGTATAGAGTGTAGGGTATAGAGTGTATGGTATAGAGTGTAGGGTATAGAGTGTAGGGTATAGAGTGTAGGGTATAGAGTGTAGGGTATAGAGTGTAGAGTGTAGGGTATAGAGTGTAGAGTGTAGGGTATAGAGTGTAGGGTATAGAGTGTAGGGTAGAGAGTGTAGAGTGTAGGGTATAGAGTGTAGGGTATAGAGTGTAGGGTATAGAGTGTAGGGTGTAGAGTGTAGGGTATAGAGTGTAGGGCATAGAGTGTAGGGAATAGAGTGTAGAGTGTAAGGTATAGAGTGTAGGGTATAGAGTGTACGGTATAGAGTGTGAGGTATAGAGTGTATGGTATAGAGTGTAGGGTATAGAGTGTAGAGTGTAGGGTATAGAGTGTAGGGTATAGAGTGTAGGGTATATAGTGTAGAGTGTAGGGTATAGAGTGTAGGGTATAGAGTGTAGGGAATAGAGTGTAGGGTATAGAGTGCAGGGTATAGAGTGTAGAGTGTAGGGTATAGAGTGTAGAGTGTAGGTTATAGAGTGTAGGGTATAGAATTTAGAGTGTAGGGTATAGAGTGTAGGGTATAGAGTGTAGGGAGTAGAGTGTAGGGTATAGAGTGTAGGGTATAGAGTGTAGGGTATAGAGTGTAGGGTATAGAGTGTATGGTATAGAGTGTAGGGTATAGAGTGTAGGGTATAGAGTGTAGGGTATAGAGTGTAGGGTATAGAGTGTAGAGTGTAGGGTATAGAGTGTAGAGTGTAGGGTATAGAGTGTAGGGTATAGAGTGTAGGGTAGAGAGTGTAGAGTGTAGGGTATAGAGTGTAGGGTATAGAGTGTAGGGTGTAGAGTGTAGGGTATAGAGTGTAGGGTATAGAGTGTAGGGAATAGAGTGTAGAGTGTAAGGTATAGAGTGTAGGGTATAGAGTGTACGGTATAGAGAGTAGGGTATAGAGTGTATGGTATAGATTGTAGGGTATAGAGTGTAGAGTGTAGGGTATAGAGTGTAGGGATTAGAGTGTAGGGTATAGAGTGTAGGGTGTAGAGTGTAGGGTATAGAGTGTAGAGTGTAGGGTATAGAGTGTATGGTATAGAGTGTAGGGTATAGAGTGTAGGGTATAGAGTGTAGGGAATAGAGTGTAGAGTGTAAGGTATAGAGTGTAGGGTATAGAGTGTAGGGTATAGAGTGTAGAGTGTTGGGATTAGAGTGTAGGGTATAGAGTGTAGGGTGTAGAGTGTAGGGTATAGAGTGTAGAGTGTAGGGTATAGAGTATATGGTATAGAGTGTAGGGTATAGAGTGTAGGGTGTAGAGTGTAGGGTATAGAGTGTAGGGTATAGAGTGTAGGGAATAGAGTGTAGAGTGTAAGGTATAGAGTGTAGAGTGTAGGGTATAGAGTGTAGGGTATAGAGTGTAGAGTGTAGGGATTAGAGTGTAGGGTATAGAGTGAGGGTATAGAGTGTAGGGTATAGAGTGTAGAGTGTAGGGTATAGAGTGTAGGGTATATAGTGTAGGGTATAGAGTGTAGGGCATAGACTGTAGGGTATAGAGTGTAGGGTATAGAGTGTAGGGTATAGAGTGTAGGGTATAGAGTGTAGGGTATAGAGTGTAGAGTGTAGGGTATAGAGTGTAGGGTATAGAGTGTAGGGTATAGAGTGTAGGGTATAGAGTGTAGGGTATAGAGTGTAGGGCATAGAGTGTAGGGTATAGAGTGTAGGGTATAGAGTGTAGGGTATTGAGTGTAGGGTATAGAGTGCAGGGTATAGAGTGTAAGGCATAGAGTGTAGGGTATAGAGTGTAGGGTATAGAGTGTAGGGTATTGAGTGTAGGGTATAGAGTGTAGAGTGTAGGGTATAGAGTGTAGGGTATAGAGTGTAGGGTATAGAGTGTAGAGTGTAGGGTGTAGAGTGTAGGGTATAGAGTGTAGGGTATAGAGTGTAGGGTATAGAGTGTAGGTATAGATTGTAGGGCATAGAGTGTAGGGTATAGAGTGTAGGGTATAGAGTGTAGAGTGTAGGGTATAGAGTGTAGGGTATAGAGTGTAGGGTATAGAGTGTAGAGTGTAGGGTATAGAGTGTAGGGTATAGAGTGTAGGGTATAGAGTGTAGAGTGTAGGGTATAGAGTGTAGGGTATAGAGTGTAGGGTATAGAGTGTAGGGCATAGAGTGTAGGGTATAGAGTGTAGGGTATAGAGTATAGAGTGTAGGGTATAGAGTGTAGGGTATAGAGTGTAGGGTATAGAGTGTAGAGTGTAGGGCATAGAGTGTAGAGTGTAGGGTATAGAGTGTAGGGTATAAAGTGTAGGGTAAAGAGTGTAGAGTGTAGGGTATAGAGTGTAGGGTATAGAGTGTAGGGTAGAGAGTGTAGGGTAGAGAGTGTAGAGTGTAGGGTATAGAGTGTAGGGTATAGAGTGTAGGGTATAGAGTGTAGAGTGTAGGGATTAGAGTGTAGGGTATAGAGTGTAGGGTGTAGATTGTAGGGTATAGAGTGTAGAGTGTAGGGTATAGAGTGTATGGTATAGAGAGTAGGGTATAGAGTGTGGGGTGTAGAGTGTAGGGTATAGAGTGTAGGGTATAGAGTGTAGGGTATAGAGTGTAGGGAATAGAGTGTAGAGTGTAAGGTATAGAGTGTAGGGTATAGAGTGTATGGTATAGAGTGTAGGGTATAGAGTGTAGGGTGTAGAGTGTTGGGTATAGAGTGTACGGTATAGAGTGTAGGGTATAGAGTGTAGGGTATAGAGTGTAGGGTATAGAGTGTAGGGAATAGAGTGTAGAGTGTAAGGTATAGAGTGTATAGTGTAGGGTATAGAGTGTAGGGTATAGAGTGTAGAGTGTAGGGATTAGAGTGTAGGGTATAGAGTGTAGGGTATAGAGTGTAGGGTATAGAGTGTAGGGTATAGAGTGTAGGGTATAGAGTGTAGAGTGTAGGGTATAGAGTGTAGAGTGTAGGGTATAGAGTGTAGGGTATAGAGTGTAGGGTATAGAGTGTAGGGTAGAGTGTGTAGAGTGTAGGGTATAGAGTGTAGGGTATAGAGTGTAGGGTATAGAGTGTAGAGTGTAGGGATTAGAGTGTAGGGTATAGATTGTAGGGTGTAGAGTGTAGGGTATAGAGTGTAGAGTGTAGGGTATAGAGTGTATGGTATAGAGTGTAGGGTATTGAGTGTAGGGTGTAGAGTGTAGGGTATAGAGTGTAGGGTATAGAGTGTAGGGTATAGAGTGTAGGGTATAGAGTGTAGAGTGTAGGGATTAGAGTGTAAGGTATAGAGTGTAGGGTGTAGAGTGTAGGTTATAGAGTGTAGAGTGTAGGGTATAGAGTGTATGGTATAGAGTGTAGGGTATAGAGTGTAGGGTGTAGAGTGTAGGGTATAGAGTGTAGGGTATAGAGTGTAGGGTATAGAGTGTAGGGTATAAAGTGTAGAGTGAAGGGATTAGAGTGTAGGGTATAGAGTGTAGGGTGTAGAGTGTAGGGTATAGAGTGTAGAGTGTAGGGTATAGAGTGTATGGTATAGAGTGTAGGATATAGAGTGTAGGGTGTAGAGTGTAGGGTATAGAGTGTAGGGTATAGAGTGTAGGGTATAGAGTGTAGGGTATAGAGTGTAGGGAATAGGTTGTAGAGTGTAAGGTATAGAGTGTAGAGTGTAGGGTATCGAGTGTAGGGTATAGAGTGTAGGGTATAGAGTGTAGGGTATAGATTGTAGAGTGTAGGCTATAGAGTGTAGGGTATAGAGTGTAGAGTGTAGGGTATAGAGTGTAGGGTATAGAGTGTAGGGTACAGAGTGTAGGGTATAGAGTGTAGAGTGTAGGGTATAGTGTGTAGGGTATAGAGTGCAGGGTGTAGAGTGTAGGGTATAGAGTATAGGGTATAGAGTGTAGAGTGTAGGGTATAAAGTGTATGCTATAGAGTGTATGGTGTAGAGTGTATGGTATAGAGTGTAGGGTATAGAGTGTAGGGTATAGAGTGTATGTTATAGAGTGTAGGGTATAGAGTGTAGGGTAGAGAGTGTAGAGTGTAGGGTATAGAGTGTAGGGTATAGAGTGTAGGGTATAGAGTGTAGAGTGTAGGGATTAGAGTGTAGGGTATAGAGTGTAGGGTGTGGAGTGTAGGGTATAGAGTGTAGAGTGTAGGGTATAGAGTGTAGATAATAGAGTGTAGGGTATAGAGTGTAGAGTGTCGGGATTAGAGTGTAGGGTATAGAGTGTAGGATGTAGAGTGTAGGGTATAGAGTGTAGAGTGTAGGGTATAGAGTGTATGGTATAGCGTGTAGGGTATAGAGTGTAGGGTGTAGAGTGTAGGGTATAGAGTGTAGGGTATAGAGTGTAGGGTATAGAGTGTAGGGTGTAGAGTGTAGGGTATAGAGTGTATGGTATAGAGTGTAGGGTATAGAGTGTATGGTATAGAGTGTAGAGTGTAGGATATAGAGTGTAGGGTATAGAGTGTAGAGTGTAGGGTACAGAGTGTAGGGTATAGAGTGTAGGGTATAGAGTGTAGAGTGTAGGGATTAGAGTGTAGGGTATAGAGTGTAGGGTATAGAGTGTAGAGTGTAGGGTATTGATTGTAGGGTATAGAGTGTAGAGTGTATGGTATAGAGTGTAGGGTATATAGTGTAGGGTATAGAGTGTAGGGTATAGAGTGTAGAGTGTAGGTTATAGAGTGTAGGGTATAGAGTGTAGGGTATAGAGTGTAGAGTGTAGGGTATAGAGTGTAGGGTATAGAGTGTAGGGTATAGAGTGTAGGGCATAGAGTGTAGGGTATAGAGTGTAGGGTGTAGAGTGTAGGGCATAGAGTGTAGGGTATAGAGTGTAGAGTGTAGGGTATAGAGTGTAGGGTATAGAGTGTAGGGTATAGAGTGTAGGGTATAGAGTGTAGGGTATAGAGTGTAGAGTGTAGGGTATAGCGTGTAGAGTGTAGGGTATAGAGTGTAGGGTACAGAGTGTAGGGTATAGAGTGTAGGGTATAGAGTGTAGAGTGTAGGGATTAGAGTGTAGGGTATAGAGTGTAGGGTGTGGAGTGTAGGGTATAGAGTGTAGAGTGTAGGGTATAGAGTGTAGATAATAGAGTGTAGGGTATAGAGTGTAGAGTGTCGGGATTAGAGTGTAGGGTATAGAGTGTAGGATGTAGAGTGTAGGGTATAGAGTGTAGAGTGTAGGGTATAGAGTGTATGGTATAGCGTGTAGGGTATAGAGTGTAGGGTGTAGAGTGTAGGGTATAGAGTGTAGGGTATAGAGTGTAGGGCATAGAGTGTAGGGTGTAGAGTGTAGGGTATAGAGTGTATGGTATAGAGTGTAGGGTATAGAGTGTATGGTATAGAGTGTAGAGTGTAGGATATAGAGTGTAGGGTATAGAGTGTAGAGTGTAGGGTACAGAATGTAGGGTATAGAGTGTAGGGTATAGAGTGTAGAGTGTAGGGATTAGAGTGTAGGGTATAGAGTGTAGGGTATAGAGTGTAGAGTGTAGGGTATAGATTGTAGGGTATAGAGTGTAGAGTGTATGGTATAGAGTGTAGGGTATATAGTGTAGGGTATAGAGTGTAGGGTATAGAGTGTAGAGTGTAGGTTATAGAGTGTAGGGTATAGAGTGTAGGGTATAGAGTGTAGAGTGTAGGGTATAGAGTGTAGGGTATAGAGTGTAGGGTATAGAATGTAGGGCATAGAGTGTAGGGTATAGAGTGTAGGGTTTAGAGTGTAGGGCATAGAGTGTAGGGTATAGAGTGTAGAGTGTAGGGTATAGAGTGTAGGGTATAGAGTGTAGGGTATAGAGTGTAGGGTATAGAGTGTAGGGTATAGAGTGCAGAGTGTAGGGTATAGCGTGTAGAGTGTAGGGTATAGAGTGTAGGGTATAGAGTGTAGGGTATAGAGTGTAGGGTATAGAGTGTAGAGTGTAGGGTATAGAGTGTAGAGTGTAGGGTATAGAGTGTATGGTATAGAGTGTAGGGTATAGAGTGTAGGGTGTAGAGTGTTGGGTATTGAGTGTAGGGTATAGAGTGTAGGGTATAGAGTGTAGGGTATAGAGTGTAGGGTATAGAGTGTAGGGAATAGAGTGTAGAGTGTAAGGTATAGAGTGTAGAGTGTAGGGTATAGAGTGTAGGGTATAGAGTGTAGAGTGTAGGGATTAGAGTGTAGGGTATAGAGTGTAGGGTATAGAGTGTAGGGTATAGAGTGTAGGGTATAGAGTGTAGAGTGTAGGGTATAGAGTGTAGATTGTAGGGTATAGAGTGTAGGGTATAGAGTGTAGGGTATAGAGTGTAGGGTAGAGTGTGTAGAGTGTAGGGTATAGAGTGTAGGGTATAGAGTGTAGGGTATAGAGTGTAGAGTGTAGGGATTAGAGTGTAGGGTATAGAGTGTAGGGTGTAGAGTGTAGGGTATAGAGTGTAGAGTGTAGGGTATAGAGTGTATGGTATAGAGTGTAGGGTGTAGAGTGTAGGGTATAGAGTGTAGGGTATAGAGTGTAGGGTATAGAGTGTAGGGAATAGAGTGTAGAGTGTAAGGTATAGAGTGTAGAGTGTAGGGTATAGAGTGTAGGGTATAGAGTGTAGAGTGAAGGGATTAAAGTGTAGGGTATAGAGTGTAGGGTGTAGAGTGTAGGGTATAGAGTGTAGAGTGTAGGGTATAGAGTGTATGGTATAGAGTGTAGGGTATAGAGTGTAGGGTGTAGAGTGTAGGGTATATAGTGTAGGGTATAGAGTGTAGGGTATAGAGTGTAGGGTATAGAGTGTAGGGAATAGAGTGTAGAGTGTAAGGTATAGAGTGTAGAGTGTAGGGTATAGAGTGTAGGGTATAGACTGTAGGGTATAGAGTGTAGGGTATAGAGTGTAGGGTATAGATTGTAGAGTGTAGGCTATAGAGTGTAGGGTATAGAGTGTAGAGTGTAGGGTATAGAGTGTAGGGTATAGAGTGTAGGGTATAGAGTGTAGAGTGTAGGGTATAGTGTGTAGGGTATAGAGTGCAGGGTGTAGAGTGTAGGGTATAGAGTGTAGAGTGTAGGGTATAGAGTGTATGCTATAGAGTGTATGGTGTAGAGTGTAGGGTATAGATTGTAGAGTGTATGGTATAGAGTGTAGGGTATAGAGTGTAGGGTATAGAGTGTATGTTATAGAGTGTAGGGTATATAGTGTAGGGTATAGAGTGTAGGGCATAGACTGTAGGGTATAGAGTGTAGGGTATAGAGTGTAGAGTGTAGGGTATAGAGTGTAGGGTATAGAGTGTAGGGTATAGAGTGTAGAGTGTAGGGTATAGAGTGTAGGGTATAGAGTGTAGGGTATAGAGTGTAGGGTATAGAGTGTAGGGCATAGAGTGTAGGGTATAGAGTGTAGGGTATAGAGTGTAGGGTATTGAGTGTAGGGTATAGAGTGTAGGGTATAGAGTGTAGGGCATAGAGTGTAGGGTATAGAGTGTAGGGTATAGAGTGTAGGGTATTGAGTGTAGGGTATAGAGTGTAGAGTGTAGGGTATAGAGTGTAGGGTATAGAGTGTAGGGTATAGAGTGTAGAGTGTAGGGTGTAGAGTGTAGGGTATAGAGTGTAGGGTATAGAGTGTAGGGTATAGAGTGTAGGTATAGAGTGTAGGGCATAGAGTGTAGGGTATAGAGTGTAGGGTATAGAGTGTAGAGTGTAGGGTATAGAGTGTAGGGTATAGACTGTAGGGTATAGAGTGTAGGGTATAGAGTGTAGGGTATAGATTGTAGAGTGTAGGCTATAGAGTGTAGGGTATAGAGTGTAGAGTGTAGGGTATAGAGTGTAGGGTATAGAGTGTAGGGTATAGAGTGTAGAGTGTAGGGTATAGTGTGTAGGGTATAGAGTGCAGGGTATAGAGTGTAGGGTATAGAGTGTAGGGTATAGAGTGTAGAGTGTAGGGTATAGAGTGTATGCTATAGAGTGTATGGTGTAGAGTGTATGGTATAAAGTGTAGGGTATAGATTGTAGAGTGTATGGTATAGAGTGTAGGGTATAGAGTGTAGGGTATAGAGTGTATGTTATAGAGTGTAGGGTATATAGTGTAGGGTATAGAGTGTAGGGCATAGACTGTAGGGTATAGAGTGTAGGGTATAGAGTGTAGACTGTAGGGTATAGAGTGTAGGGTATAGAGTGTAGGGTATAGAGTGTAGAGTGTAGGGTATAGAGTGTAGGGTATAGAGTGTAGGGTATAGAGTGTAGAGTATAGAGTGTAGGGTATAGAGTGTAGGGCATAGAGTGTAGGGTATAGAGTGTAGGGTATAGAGTGTAGGGTATTGAGTGTAGGGTATAGAGTGTAGGGTATAGAGTGTAGGGCATAGAGTGTAGGGTATAGAGTGTAGGGTATAGAGTGTAGGGTATTGAGTGTAGGGTATAGAGTGTAGAGTGTAGGGTATAGAGTGTAGGGTATAGAGTGTAGGGTATAGAGTGTAGAGTGTAGGGTGTAGAGTGTAGGGTATAGAGTGTAGGGTATAGAGTGTAGGGTATAGAGTGTAGGTATAGAGTGTAGGGCATAGAGTGTAGGGTATAGAGTGTAGGGTATAGAGTGTAGAGTGTAGGGTATAGAGTGTAGGGTATAGAGTGTAGGGTATAGAGTGTAGAGTGTAGGGTATAGAGTGTAGGGTATAGAGTGTAGGGTATAGAGTGTAGAGTGTAGGGTATAGAGTGTAGGGTATAGAGTGTAGGGTATAGAGTGTAGAGTGTAGGGTATAGTGTGTAGGGTATAGAGTGCAGGGTGTAGAGTGTAGGGTATAGAGTGTAGGGTATAGAGTGTAGAGTGTAGGGTATAGAGTGTATGCTATAGAGTGTATGGTGTAGAGTGTATGGTATAGAGTGTAGGGTATAGAGTGTAGGGTATAGAGTGTATGTTATAGAGTGTAGGGTATAGAGTGTAGGGTAGAGAGTGTAGAGTGTAGGGTATAGAGTGTAGATAATAGAGTGTAGGGTATAGAGTGTAGAGTGTCGGGATTAGAGTGTAGGGTATAGAGTGTAGGATGTAGAGTGTAGGGTATAGAGTGTAGAGTGTAGGGTATAGAGTGTATGGTATAGCGTGTAGGGTATAGAGTGTAGGGTGTAGAGTGTAGGGTATAGAGTGTAGGGTATAGAGTGTAGGGTATAGAGTGTAGGGTGTAGAGTGTAGGGTATAGAGTGTATGGTATAGAGTGTAGGGTATAGAGTGTATGGTATAGAGTGTAGAGTGTAGGATATAGAGTGTAGGGTATAGAGTGTAGAGTGTAGGGTACAGAGTGTAGGGTATAGAGTGTAGGGTATAGAGTGTAGAGTATAGGGATTAGAGTGTAGGGTATAGAGTGTAGGGTATAGAGTGTAGAGTGTAGGGTATAGATTGTAAGGTATAGAGTGTAGAGTGTATGGTATAGAGTGTAGGGTATATAGTGTAGGGTATAGAGTGTAGGGTATAGAGTGTAGAGTGTAGGTTATAGAGTGTAGGGTATAGAGTGTAGGGTATAGAGTGTAGAGTGTAGGGTATAGAGTGTAGGGTATAGAGTGTAGGGCATAGAGTGTAGGGTATAGAGTGTAGGGTGTAGAGTGTAGGGCATAGAGTGTAGGGTATAGAGTGTAGAGTGTAGGGTATAGAGTGTAGGGTATAGAGTGTAGGGTATAGAGTGTAGGGTATAGAGTGTAGGGTATAGAGTGTAGAGTGTAGGGTATAGCGTGTAGAGTCTAGGGTATAGAGTGTAGGGTATAGAGTGTAGGGTATAGAGTGTAGGGTATAGAGTGTAGAGTGTAGGGTATAGAGTGTAGAGTGTAGGGTATAGAGTGTATGGTATAGAGTGTAGGGTATAGAGTGTAGGGTGTAGAGTGTTGGGTATAGAGTGTAGGGTATAGAGTGTAGGGTATAGAGTGTAGGGTATAGAGTGTAGGGTATAGAGTGTAGGGAATAGAGTGTAGAGTGTAAGGTATAGAGTGTAGAGTGTAGGGTATAGAGTGTAGGGTATAGAGTGTAGAGTGTAGGGATTAGAGTGTAGGGTATAGAGTGTAGGGTATAGAGTGTAGGGTATAGAGTGTAGGGTATAGAGTGTAGAGTGTAGGGTATAGAGTGTAGAGTGTAGGGTATAGAGTGTAGGGTATAGAGTGTAGGGTATAGAGTGTAGGGTAGAGTGTGTAGAGTGTAGGGTATAGAGTGTAGGGTATAGAGTGTAGGGTATAGAGTGTAGAGTGTAGGGATTAGAGTGTAGGGTATAGAGTGTAGGGTGTAGAGTGTAGGGTATAGAGTGTAGAGTGTAGGGTATAGAGTGTATGGTATAGAGTGTAGGGTATAGAGTGTAGAGTGTAGGGTATAGAGTGTATGCTATAGAGTGTATGGTGTAGAGTGTATGGTATAGAGTGTAGGGTATAGAGTGTAGGGTATAGAGTGTATGTTATAGAGTGTAGGGTATAGAGTGTAGGGTAGAGAGTGTAGAGTGTAGGGTATAGAGTGTATGCTATAGAGTGTATGGTGTAGAGTGTATGGTATAGAGTGTAGGGTGTAGAGTGTAGGGTATAGAGTGTAGGGTATAGAGTGTAGGGTATAGAGTGTAGGGAATAGAGTGTAGAGTGTAAGGTATAGAGTGTAGAGTGTAGGGTATAGAGTGTAGGGTATAGAGTGTAGAGTGAAGGGATTAAAGTGTACGGTATAGAGTGTAGGGTGTAGAGTGTAGGGTATAGAGTGTAGAGTGTAGGGTATAGAGTGTATGGTATAGAGTGTAGGGTATAGAGTGTAGGGTGTAGAGTGTAGGGTATAGAGTGTAGGGTATAGAGTGTAGGGTATAGAGTGTAGGGTATAGACTGTAGGGTATAGAGTGTAGGGTATAGAGTGTAGGGTATAGATTGTAGAGTGTAGGCTATAGAGTGTAGGGTATAGAGTGTAGAGTGTAGGGTATAGAGTGTAGGGTATAGAGTGTAGAGTGTAGGGTATAGAGTGTAGGGTATAGAGTGTAGGGTATAGAGTGTAGAGTGTAGGGTATAGTGTGTAGGGAATAGAGTGTAGAGTGTAAGGTATAGAGTGTAGAGTGTAGGGTATAGAGTGTAGGGTATAGAGTGTAGAGTGAAGGGATTAAAGTGTAGGATATAGAGTGTAGGGTATAGAGTGTAGAGTGTAGGGTATAGAGTGTATGCTATAGAGTGTATGGTGTAGAGTGTATGGTATAAAGTGTAGGGTATAGATTGTAGAGTGTAGGGTATAGAGTGTAGGGTATAGAGTGTAGGGTATAGAGTGTATGTTATAGAGTGTAGGGTATATAGTGTAGGGTATAGAGTGTAGGGCATAGACTGTAGGGTATAGAGTGTAGGGTATAGAGTGTAGAGTGTAGGGTATAGAGTGTAGGGTATAGAGTGTAGGGTATAGAGTGTAGAGTGTAGGGTATAGAGTGTAGGGTATAGAGTGTAGGGTATAGAGTGTAGGGTATAGAGTGTAGGGTATTGAGTGTAGGGAATAGAGTGTAGGGTATAGAGTGTAGGGCATAGAGTGTAGGGTATAGAGTGTAGGGTATTGAGTGTAGGGTATAGAGTGTAGAGTGTAGGGTATAGAGTGTAGGGTATAGAGTGTAGGGTATAGAGTGTAGAGTGTAGGGTGTAGAGTGTAGGGTATAGAGTGTAGGGTATAGAGTGTAGGGTATAGAGTGTAGGTATAGAGTGTAGGGCATAGAGTGTAGGGTATAGAGTGTAGGGTATAGAGTGTAGAGTGTAGGGTATAGAGTGTAGGGTATAGAGTGTAGGGTTTAGAGTGTAGAGTGTAGGGTATAGAGTGTAGGGTATAGAGTGTAGGGAATAGAGTGTAGAGTGTAAGGTATAGAGTGTAGAGTGTAGGGTATAGAGTGTAGGGTATAGAGTGTAGAGTGTAGGGATTAGAGTGTAGGGTATAGAGTGTAGGGTATAGAGTGTAGGGTATAGAGTGTAGAGTGTAGGGTATAGAGTGTAGGGTAAAGAGTGTAGGGTATAGAGTGTAGGGCATAGAGTGTAGGGTATAGAGTGTAGGGTATAGAGTGTAGAGTGTAGGGTATAGAGTGTAGGGTATAGAGTGTAGGGTATAGAGTGTAGAGTGTAGGGTATAGAGTGTAGGGCATAGAGTGTAGGGTATAGAGTGCAGGGTATAGAGTGTAGAGTGTAGGGTATAGAGTGTAGGGTATAGAGTGTAGGGTATAGAGTGTAGAGTGTAGGGTAAAGAGTGTAGAGTGTAGGGTATAGAGTGTAGGGTATAGAGTGTAGGGTAGAGAGTGTAGAGTGTAGGGTATAGAGTGTAGGGTATAGAGTGTAGGGTATAGAGTGTAGGGTGTAGAGTGTAGGGTATAGAGTGTAGGGTGTAGAGTGTAGGGTATAGAGTGTAGGGTATAGAGTGTAGGGTATAGAGTGTAGGGTATAGAGTGTAGGGAATAGAGTGTAGAGTGTAAGGTATAGAGTGTAGGGTATAGAGTGTACGGTATAGAGTGTAGGCTATAGAGTGTATGGTATAGAGTGTAGGGTATAGTTTGTAGAGTGTAGGGCATAGAGTGTAGGGATTAGAGTGTAGGGTATAGAGTGTAGGGTGTAGAGTGTAGGGTATAGAGTGTAGAGTGTAGGGTATAGAGTGTATGGTATAGAGTGTAGAGTGTAGGGTATAGAGTATATGATATAGAGTGTAGGGTATAGAGTGTAGGGAATAGAGTGTAGAGTGCAAGGTATAGAGTGTAGGGTATAGAGTGTAGGGTATAGAGTGTAGAGTGTTGGGATTAGAGTGTAGGGTATAGAGTGTAGGGTGTAGAGTGTAGGGTATAGAGTGTAGAGTGTAGGGTATAGAGTATATGGTATAGAGTGTAGGGTATAGAGTGTAGGGTGTAGAGTGTAAGGTATAGAGTGTAGGGTATAGAGTGTAGGGTATAGAGTGTAGGGAATAGAGTGTAGAGTGTAAGGTATAGAGTGTAGAGTGTAGGGTATAGAGTGTAGGGTATAGAGTGTAGAGTGTAGGGATTAGAGTGTAGGGTATAGAGTGTAGGGTATAGAGTGTAGGGTATAGAGTGTAGAGTGTAGGGTATAGAGTGTAGGGTATAGAGTGTAGGGTATAGAGTGTAGGGCATAGAGTGTAGGGTATAGAGTGTAGGGTATAGAGTGTAGAGTGTAGGGTATAGAGTGTAGGGTATAGAGTGTAGGGTATAGAGTGTAGAGTGTAGGGTATAGAGTGTAGGGTATAGAGTGTAGGGTATAGAGTGTAGGGTATATTGTGTAGGGCATAGAGTGTAGGGTATAGAGTGTAGGGTATAGAGTGTAGAGTGTAGGGTATAGAGTGTAGGGTATTGAGTGTAGGGTATAGAGTGTAGAGTGTAGGGTATAGAGTGTAGGGTATAGAGTGTAGGGTATAGAGTGTAGAGTGTAGGGTGTAGAGTGTAGGGTATAGAGTGTAGGGTATAGAGTGTAGGGTATAGAGTGTAGGTATAGAGTGTAGGGCATAGAGTGTAGGGTATAGAGTGTAGGGTATAGAGTGTAGAGTGTAGGGTATAGAGTGTAGGGTATAGAGTGTAGGGTATAGAGTGTAGAGTGTAGGGTATAGAGTGTAGGGTATAGAGTGTAGGGTATAGAGTGTAGGGCATAGAGTGTAGGGTATAGAGTGTAGGGTATAGAGTGTAGAGTGTAGGGTATAGAGTGTAGGGTATAGAGTGTAGGGTATAGAGTGTAGGGTATAGAGTGTAGAGTGTAGGGCATAGAGTGTAGAGTGTAGGGTATAGAGTGTAGGGTATAAAGTGTAGGGTATAGAGTGTAGAGTGTAGGGTATAGAGTGTAGAGTGTAGGGTATAGAGTGTAGGGTAGAGAGTGTAGGGTAGAGAGTGTAGGGTAGAGAGTGTAGAGTGTAGGGTATAGAGTGTAGGGTATAGAGTGTAGGGTATAGAGTGTAGAGTGTAGGGATTAGAGTGTAGGGTATAGAGTGTAGGGTGTAGAGTGTAGGGTATAGAGTGTAGAGTGTAGGGTATAGAATGTATGGTATAGAGTGTAGGGTATAGAGTGTGGGGTGTAGAGTGTAGGGTATAGAGTGTAGGGTATAGAGTGTAGGGTATACAGTGTAGGGAATAGAGTGTAGAGTGTAAGGTATAGAGTGTAGAGTGTAGGGTATAGAGTGTATGGTATAGAGTGTAGGGTATAGAGTGTAGGGTGTAGAGTGTTGGGTATAGAGTGTAGGGTATAGAGTGTAGGGTATAGAGTGTAGGGTATAGAGTGTATGGAATAGAGTGTAGAGTGTAAGGTATAGAGTGTGTAGTGTAGGGTATAGAGTGTAGGGTATAGAGTGTAGAGTGTAGGGATTAGAGTGTAGGGTATAGAGTGTAGGGTATAGAGTGTAGGGTATAGAGTGTAGAGTGTAGGGTATAGAGTGTAGAGTGTAGGGTATAGAGTGTAGGGTATAGATTGTAGGGTATAGAGTGTAGGGTAGAGTGTGTAGAGTGTAGGGTATAGAGTGTAGGGTGTAGAGTGTAGGGTGTAGAGTGTAGGGTATAGAGTGTAGGGTATAGAGTGTAGGGTATAGAGTGTAGGGTATAGAGTGTAGGGAATAGAGTGTAGAGTGTAAGGTATAGAGTGTAGAGTGTAGGGTATAGAGTGTAGGGTATAGACTGTAGGGTATAGAGTGTAGGGTATAGAGTGTAGGGTATAGATTGTAGAGTGTAGGCTATAGAGTGTAGGGTATAGAGTGTAGAGTGTAGGGTATAGAGTGTAGGGTATAGAGTGTAGGGTATAGAGTGTAGGGTATAGAGTGTAGAGTGTAGGGTATAGTGTGTAGGGTATAGAGTGCAGGGTGTAGAGTGTAGGGTACAGAGTGTAGGGTATAGAGTGTAGAGTGTAGGGTATAGAGTGTATGCTATAGAGTGTATGGTGTAGAGTGTATGGTATAGAGTGTAGGGTATAGAGTGTAGAGTGTATGGTATAGAGTGTAAGGTATAGAGTGTAGGGTATAGAGTGTATGTTATAGAGTGTAGGGTATAGAGTGTAGGGTAGAGAGTGTAGAGTGTAGGGTATAGAGTGTAGATAATAGAGTGTAGGGTATAGAGTGTAGAGTGTCGGGATTAGAGTGTAGGGTATAGAGTGTAGGATGTAGAGTGTAGGGTATAGAGTGTAGAGTGTAGGGTATAGAGTGTATGGTATAGCGTGTAGGGTATAGAGTGTAGGGTGTAGAGTGTAGGGTATAGAGTGTAGGGTATAGAGTGTAGGGTATAGAGTGTAGGGTGTAGAGTGTAGGGTATAGAGTGTATGGTGTAGAGCGTAGGGTATAGAGTGTATGGTATGGAGTGTAGAGTGTAGGATATAGAGTGTAGGGTATATAGTGTAGAGTGTAGGGTATAGAGTGTAGGGTATAGAGTGTAGGGTATAGAGTGTAGAGTGTAGGGATTAGAGTGTAGGGTATAGAGTGTAGGGTATAGAGTGTAGAGTGTAGGGTATAGAGTGTAGGGTATAGAGTTTAGAGTGTAGGGTATAGAGTGTAAGGTATAGAGTGTAGGGTATAGAGTGTAGGGTATAGAGTGTAGAGTGTAGGTTATAGAGTGTAGGGTATAGAGTGTAGGGTATAGAGTGTAGAGTGTAGGGTATAGAGTGTAGGGTATAGAGTGTAGGGTATAGAGTGTAGGGCATAGAGTGTAGGGTATAGAGTGTAGGGTGTAGAGTGTAGGGTATAGAGTGTAGGGTATAGAGTGTAGAGTGTAGGGTATAGAGTGTAGGGTATAGAGTGTAGGGTATAGAGTGTAGGGTATAGAGTGTAGGGTAGAGAGTGTAGGGTAGAGAGTGTAGAGTGTAGGGTATAGAGTGTAGATAATAGAGTGTAGGGTATAGAGTGTAGAGTGTCGGGATTAGAGTGTAGGGTATAGAGTGTAGGATGTAGAGTGTAGGGTATAGAGTGTAGAGTGTAGGGTATAGAGTGTATGGTATAGCGTGTAGGGTATAGAGTGTAGGGTGTAGAGTGTAAGGTATAGAGTGTAGGGTATAGAGTGTAGGGTATAGAGTGTAGGGTGTAGAGTGTAGGGTATAGAGTGTATGGTATAGAGTGTAGGGTATAGAGTGTAGGGTATAAAGTGTAGAGTGTAGGGTATAGCGTGTAGAGTGTAGGGTATAGAGTGTAGGGTATAGAGTGTAGGGTATAGAGTGTAGAGTGTAGGGTATAGAGTGTAGAGTGTAGGGTATAGAGTGTATGGTATAGAGTGTAGGGTATAGAGTGTAGGGTGTAGAGTGTTGGGTATAGAGTGTAGGGTATAGAGTGTAGGGTATAGAGTGTAGGGTATAGAGTGTAGGGAATAGAGTGTAGAGTGTAAGGTATAGAGTGTAGAGTGTAGGGTATAGAGGGTAGGGTATAGAGTGTAGAGTGTAGGGATTAGAGTGTAGGGTATAGAGTGTAGGGTATAGAGTGTAGGGTATAGAGTGTAGAGTGTAGGGTATAGAGTGTAGAGTGTAGGGTATAGAGTGTAGGGTATAGAGTGTAGGGTATAGAGTGTAGGGTAGAGTGTGTAGAGTGTAGGGTATAGAGTGTAGGGTATAGAGTGTAGGGTATAGAGTGTAGAGTGTAGGGATTAGAGTGTAGGGTATAGAGTGTAGGGTGTAGAGTGTAGGGTATAGAGTGTAGAGTGTAGGGTATAGAGTGTATGGTATAGAGTGTAGGGTGTAGAGTGTAGGGTATAGAGTGTAGGGTATAGAGTGTAGGGTATAGAGTGTAGGGAATAGAGTGTAGAGTGTAAGGTATAGAGTGTAGAGTGTAGGGTATAGAGTGTAGGGTATAGAGTGTAGGGTATAGAGTGTAGAGTGAAGGGATTAGAGTGTAGGGTATAGAGTGTAGGGTGTAGAGTGTAGGGTATAGAGTGTAGAGTGTAGGGTATAGAGTTTATGGTATAGAGTGTAGGGTGTAGAGTGTAGGGTATAGAGTGTAGGGTATAGAGTGTAGGGTATAGAGTGTAGGGTATAGAGTGTAGGGAATAGAGTGTAGACTGTAAGGTATAGAGTGTAGAGTGTAGGGTATAGAGTGTAGGGTATAGACTGTAGGGTATAGAGTGTAGGGTATAGAGTGTAGGGTATAGATTGTAGAGTGTAGGCTATAGAGTGTAGGGTATAGAGTGTAGAGTGTAGGGTATAGAGTGTAGGGTATAGAGTGTAGAGTGTAGGGTATAGTGTGTAGGGTATAGAGTGCAGGGTGTAGAGTGTAGGGTATAGAGTGTAGGGTATAGAGTGTAGAGTGTAGGGTATAGAGTGTATGCTATAGAGTGTATGGTGTAGAGTGTATGGTATAGAGTGTTGGGTATAGATTGTAGAGTGTATGGTATAGAGTGTAGGGTATAGAGTGTAGGGTATAGAGTGTATGTTATAGAGTGTATGGTATAGAGTGTAGGGTAGAGAGTGTAGAGTGTAGGGTATAGAGTGTAGGGTATAGAGTGTAGGGTATAGAGTGTAGAGTGTCGGGATTAGAGTGCAGGGTATAGAGTGTAGGATGTAGAGTGTAGGGTATAGAGTGTAGAGTGTAGGGTATAGAGTGTATGGTATAGAGTGTAGGGTATAGAGTGTAGGGTGTAGAGTGTAGGGTACAGAGTGTAGGGTATAGAGTGTAGGGTATAGAGTGTAGGGTGTAGAGTGTAGGGTATAGAGTGTATGGTATAGAGTGTAGGGTATAGAATATATGGTATAGAGTGTAGAGTGTAGGATATAGAGTGTAGGGTATAGAGTGTAGAGTGTAGGGTATAGAGTGTAGGGTATAGAGTGTAGGGTATAGAGTGTAGAGTGTAGGGATTAGAGTGTAGGGTATAGAGTGTAGGGTATAGAGTGTAGAGTGTAGGGTAGAGAGTGTAGGATATAGAGTGTAGAGTGTAGGGTATAGAGTGTAGGGTATAGAGTGTAGGGTATAGAGTGTAGGGTATAGAGTGTAGAGTGTAGGGTATAGAGTGTAGGGTATAGAGTGTAGGGTATAGAGTGTAGAGTGTAGGGTATAGAGTGTAGGGTATAGAGTGTAGGGTATAGAGTGTAGGGCATAGAGTGTAGGGTATAAGGTGTAGAGTGTAGAGTGTAGGGTATAGAGTGTAGGGTATAGAGTGTAGAGTGTAGGGTATAGAGTGTAGGGTATAGAGTGTAGGGTATAGAGTGTAGGGTATAGAGTGTAGGGTATAGAGTGTAGAGTGTAGGGTATATCGTGTAGAGTGTCGGGTATAGAGTGTAGGGTATAGAGAGTAGGGTATAGAGTGTAGGGTATAGAGTGTAGAGTGTAGGGTGTAGAGTGTAGGGTATAGAGTGTATGGTATAGAGTGTAGGGTATAGAGTGTAGGGTGTAGAGTGTTGGGTATAGAGTGTAGGGTATAGAGTGTAGGGTATAGAGTGTAGGGTATAGAGTGTAGGGAATAGAGTGTAGAGTGTAAGGTATAGAGTGTAGAGTGTAGGGTATAGAGTGTAGGGTATAGAGTGTAGAGTGTAGGGATTAGAGTGTAGGGTATAGAGTGTAGGGTATAGTGTGTAGGGTATAGAGTGTAGAGTGTAGGGTATAGAGTGTAGAGTGTAGGGTATAGAGTGTAGGGTATAGAGTGTAGGGTATAGAGTGTAGGGCATAGAGTGTAGGGTATAGAGTGTAGGGTATAGAGTGTAGAGTGTAGGGTATAGAGTGTAGGGTATAGAGTGTAGGGTATAGAGTGTAGAGTGTAGGGTATAGAGTGTAGGGTATAGAATGTAGGGTATAGAGTGTAGGGTATAGAGTGTAGGGCATAGAGTGTAGGGTATAGAGTGTAGGGTATAGAGTGTAGAGTGTAGGGTATAGAGTGTAGGGTATAGAGTGTAGGGTATAGAGTGTAGAGTGTGGGGCATAGAGTGTAGAGTGTAGGGTATAGAGTGTAGGGTATAGAGTGTAGGGTAGAGAGTGTAGGGTAGAGAGTGTAGAGTGTAGGGATTAGAGTGTAGGGTATAGAGTGTAGGGTGTAGAGTGTAGGGCATAGAGTGTAGAGTGTAGGGTATAGAGTGTATGGTATAGAGTGTAGAGTATAGAGTGTAGGGTGTAGAGTGTAGGGTATAGAGTGTAGGGTATAGAGTGTAGGGTATAGAGTGTAGGGAATAGAGTGTTGAGTGTAAGGTACATAGTGTAGAGTGTAGGGCATAGAGTGTAGAGTGTAGGGTATAGAGTGTAGGGTATAGAGTGTAGGGTATAGACTGTAGGGTATAGAGTGTAGGGTATAGAGTGTAGGGTATAGATTGTAGAGTGTAGGCTATAGAGTGTAGGGTATAGAGTGTAGAGTGTAGGGTATAGAGTGTAGGGTATAGAGTGTAGGGTATAGAGTGTAGGGAATAGAGTGTAGAGTGTAAGGTATAGAGTGTAGAGTGTAGGGTATAGAGTGTAGGGTATAGACTGTAGGGTATAGAGTGTAGGGTATAGAGTGTAGGGTATAGATTGTAGAGTGTAGGCTATAGAGTGTAGGGTATAGAGTGTAGAGTGTAGGGTATAGAGTGTAGGGTATAGAGTGTAGGGTATAGAGTGTAGAGTGTAGGGTATAGTGTGTAGGGTATAGAGTGCAGGGTGTAGAGTGTAGGGTATAGAGTGTAGAGTGTAGGGTATAGAGTGTATGCTATAGAGTGTATGGTGTAGAGTGTAGGGTATAGATTGTAGAGTGTATGGTATAGAGTGTAGGGTATAGAGTGTAGGGTATAGAGTGTATGTTATAGAGTGTAGGGTATATAGTGTAGGGTATAGAGTGTAGGGCATAGACTGTAGGGTATAGAGTGTAGGGTATAGAGTGTAGAGTGTAGGGTATAGAGTGTAGGGTATAGAGTGTAGGGTATAGAGTGTAGAGTGTAGGGTATAGAGTGTAGGGTATAGAGTGTAGGGTATAGAGTGTAGGGTATAGAGTGTAGGGCATAGAGTGTAGGGTATAGAGTGTAGGGTATAGAGTGTAGGGTATTGAGTGTAGGGTATAGAGTGTAGGGTATAGAGTGTAGGGCATAGAGTGTAGGGTATAGAGTGTAGGGTATAGAGTGTAGGGTATTGAGTGTAGGGTATAGAGTGTAGAGTGTAGGGTATAGAGTGTAGGGTATAGAGTGTAGGGTATAGAGTGTAGAGTGTAGGGTGTAGAGTGTAGGGTATAGAGTGTAGGGTATAGAGTGTAGGGTATAGAGTGTAGGTATAGAGTGTAGGGCATAGAGTGTAGGGTATAGAGTGTAGGGTATAGAGTGTAGAGTGTAGGGTATAGAGTGTAGGGTATAGACTGTAGGGTATAGAGTGTAGGGTATAGAGTGTAGGGTATAGATTGTAGAGTGTAGGCTATAGAGTGTAGGGTATAGAGTGTAGAGTGTAGGGTATAGAGTGTAGGGTATAGAGTGTAGGGTATAGAGTGTAGAGTGTAGGGTATAGTGTGTAGGGTATAGAGTGCAGGGTGTAGAGTGTAGGGTATAGAGTGTAGGGTATAGAGTGTAGAGTGTAGGGTATAGAGTGTATGCTATAGAGTGTATGGTGTAGAGTGTATGGTATAAAGTGTAGGGTATAGATTGTAGAGTGTATGGTATAGAGTGTAGGGTATAGAGTGTAGGGTATAGAGTGTATGTTATAGAGTGTAGGGTATATAGTGTAGGGTATAGAGTGTAGGGCATAGACTGTAGGGTATAGAGTGTAGGGTATAGAGTGTAGAGTGTAGGGTATAGAGTGTAGGGTATAGAGTGTAGGGTATAGAGTGTAGAGTGTAGGGTATAGAGTGTAGGGTATAGAGTGTAGGGTATAGAGTGTAGGGTATAGAGTGTAGGGTATAGAGTGTAGGGCATAGAGTGTAGGGTATAGAGTGTAGGGTATAGAGTGTAGGGTATTGAGTGTAGGGTATAGAGTGTAGGGTATAGAGTGTAGGGCATAGAGTGTAGGGTATAGAGTGTAAGGTATAGAGTGTAGGGTATTGAGTGTAGGGTATAGAGTGTAGAGTGTAGGGTATAGAGTGTAGGGTATAGAGTGTAGGGTATAGAGTGTAGAGTGTAGGGTGTAGAGTGTAGGGTATAGAGTGTAGGGTATAGAGTGTAGGGTATAGAGTGTAGGTATAGAGTGTAGGGCATAGAGTGTAGGGTATAGAGTGTAGGGTATAGAGTGTAGAGTGTAGGGTATAGAGTGTAGGGTATAGAGTGTAGGGTATAGAGTGTAGAGTGTAGGGTATAGAGTGTAGGGTATAGAGTGTAGGGTATAGAGTGTAGAGTGTAGGGTATAGAGTGTAGGGTATAGAGTGTAGGGTATAGAGTGTAGAGTGTAGGGTATAGTGTGTAGGGTATAGAGTGCAGGGTGTAGAGTGTAGGGTATAGAGTGTAGGGTATAGAGTGTAGAGTGTAGGGTATAGAGTGTATGCTATAGAGTGTATGGTGTAGAGTGTATGGTATAGAGTGTAGGGTATAGAGTGTAGGGTATAGAGTGTATGTTATAGAGTGTAGGGTATAGAGTGTAGGGTAGAGAGTGTAGAGTGTAGGGTATAGAGTGTAGATAATAGAGTGTAGGGTATAGAGTGTAGAGTGTCGGGATTAGAGTGTAGGGTATAGAGTGTAGGATGTAGAGTGTAGGGTATAGAGTGTAGAGTGTAGGGTATAGAGTGTATGGTATAGCGTGTAGGGTATAGAGTGTAGGGTGTAGAGTGTAGGGTATAGAGTGTAGGGTATAGAGTGTAGGGTATAGAGTGTAGGGTGTAGAGTGTAGGGTATAGAGTGTATGGTATAGAGTGTAGGGTATAGAGTGTATGGTATAGAGTGTAGAGTGTAGGATATAGAGTGTAGGGTATAGAGTGTAGAGTGTAGGGTACAGAGTGTAGGGTATAGAGTGTAGGGTATAGAGTGTAGAGTATAGGGATTAGAGTGTAGGGTATAGAGTGTAGGGTATAGAGTGTAGAGTGTAGGGTATAGATTGTAGGGTATAGAGTGTAGAGTGTATGGTATAGAGTGTAGGGTATATAGTGTAGGGTATAGAGTGTAGGGTATAGAGTGTAGAGTGTAGGTTATAGAGTGTAGGGTATAGAGTGTAGGGTATAGAGTGTAGAGTGTAGGGTATAGAGTGTAGGGTATAGAGTGTAGGGCATAGAGTGTAGGGTATAGAGTGTAGGGTGTAGAGTGTAGGGCATAGAGTGTAGGGTATAGAGTGTAGAGTGTAGGGTATAGAGTGTAGGGTATAGAGTGTAGGGTATAGAGTGTAGGGTATAGAGTGTAGGGTATAGAGTGTAGAGTGTAGGGTATAGCGTGTAGAGTCTAGGGTATAGAGTGTAGGGTATAGAGTGTAGGGTATAGAGTGTAGAGTGTAGGGTATAGAGTGTAGAGTGTAGGGTATAGAGTGTAGGGTATAGAGTGTAGGGTGTAGAGTGTTGGGTATAGAGTGTAGGGTATAGAGTGTAGGGTATAGAGTGTAGGGTATAGAGTGTAGGGTATAGAGTGTAGGGAATAGAGTGTAGAGTGTAAGGTATAGAGTGTAGAGTGTAGGGTATAGAGTGTAGGGTATAGAGTGTAGAGTGTAGGGATTAGAGTGTAGGGTATAGAGTGTAGGGTATAGAGTGTAGGGTATAGAGTGTAGGGTATAGAGTGTAGAGTGTAGGGTATAGAGTGTAGAGTGTAGGGTATAGAGTGTAGGGTATAGAGTGTAGGGTATAGAGTGTAGGGTAGAGTGTGTAGAGTGTAGGGTATAGAGTGTAGGGTATAGAGTGTAGGGTATAGAGTGTAGAGTGTAGGGATTAGAGTGTAGGGTATAGAGTGTAGGGTGTAGAGTGTAGGGTATAGAGTGTAGAGTGTAGGGTATAGAGTGTATGGTATAGAGTGTAGGGTATAGAGTGTAGAGTGTAGGGTATAGAGTGTATGCTATAGAGTGTATGGTGTAGAGTGTATGGTATAGAGTGTAGGGTATAGAGTGTAGGGTATAGAGTGTATGTTATAGAGTGTAGGGTATAGAGTGTAGGGTAGAGAGTGTAGAGTGTAGGGTATAGAGTGTATGCTATAGAGTGTATGGTGTAGAGTGTATGGTATAGAGTGTAGGGTGTAGAGTGTAGGGTATAGAGTGTAGGGTATAGAGTGTAGGGTATAGAGTGTAGGGAATAGAGTGTAGAGTGTAAGGTATAGAGTGTAGAGTGTAGGGTATAGAGTGTAGGGTATAGAGTGTAGAGTGAAGGGATTAAAGTGTACGGTATAGAGTGTAGGGTGTAGAGTGTAGGGTATAGAGTGTAGAGTGTAGGGTATAGAGTGTATGGTATAGAGTGTAGGGTATAGAGTGTAGGGTGTAGAGTGTAGGGTATAGAGTGTAGGGTATAGAGTGTAGGGTATAGAGTGTAGGGTATAGAGTGTAGGGAATAGAGTGTAGAGTGTAAGGTATAGAGTGTAGAGTGTAGGGTATAGAGTGTAGGGTATAGACTGTAGGGTATAGAGTGTAGGGTATAGAGTGTAGGGTATAGATTGTAGAGTGTAGGCTATAGAGTGTAGGGTATAGAGTGTAGAGTGTAGGGTATAGAGTGTAGGGTATAGAGTGTAGGGTATAGAGTGTAGAGTGTAGGGTATAGTGTGTAGGGTATAGAGTGCAGGGTGTAGAGTGTAGGGTATAGAGTGTAGGGTATAGAGTGTAGAGTGTAGGGTATAGAGTGTATGCTATAGAGTGTATGGTGTAGAGTGTATGGTATAAAGTGTAGGGTATAGATTGTAGAGTGTATGGTATAGAGTGTAGGGTATAGAGTGTAGGGTATAGAGTGTATGTTATAGAGTGTAGGGTATATAGTGTAGGGTATAGAGTGTAGGGCATAGACTGTAGGGTATAGAGTGTAGGGTATAGAGTGTAGAGTGTAGGGTATAGAGTGTAGGGTATAGAGTGTAGGGTATAGAGTGTAGAGTGTAGGGTATAGAGTGTAGGGTATAGAGTGTAGGGTATAGAGTGTAGGGTATAGAGTGTAGGGTATAGAGTGTAGGGCATAGAGTGTAGGGTATAGAGTGTAGGGTATAGAGTGTAGGGTATTGAGTGTAGGGTATAGAGTGTAGGGTATAGAGTGTAGGGCATAGAGTGTAGGGTATAGAGTGTAAGGTATAGAGTGTAGGGTATTGAGTGTAGGGTATAGAGTGTAGAGTGTAGGGTATAGAGTGTAGGGTATAGAGTGTAGGGTATAGAGTGTAGAGTGTAGGGTGTAGAGTGTAGGGTATAGAGTGTAGGGTATAGAGTGTAGGGTATAGAGTGTAGGTATAGAGTGTAGGGCATAGAGTGTAGGGTATAGAGTGTAGGGTATAGAGTGTAGAGTGTAGGGTATAGAGTGTAGGGTATAGAGTGTAGGGTATAGAGTGTAGAGTGTAGGGTATAGAGTGTAGGGTATAGAGTGTAGGGTATAGAGTGTAGAGTGTAGGGTATAGAGTGTAGGGTATAGAGTGTAGGGTATAGAGTGTAGAGTGTAGGGTATAGAGTGTAGGGTATAGAGTGTAGGGTATAGAGTGTAGGGTATAGAGTGTAGGGTATAGAGTGTAGGGCATAGAGTGTAGGGTATAGAGTGTAGGGTATAGAGTGTAGGGTATTGAGTGTAGGGTATAGAGTGTAGGGTATAGAGTGTAGGGCATAGAGTGTAGGGTATAGAGTGTAAGGTATAGAGTGTAGGGTATTGAGTGTAGGGTATAGAGTGTAGAGTGTAGGGTATAGAGTGTAGGGTATAGAGTGTAGGGTATAGAGTGTAGAGTGTAGGGTGTAGAGTGTAGGGTATAGAGTGTAGGGTATAGAGTGTAGGGTATAGAGTGTAGGTATAGAGTGTAGGGCATAGAGTGTAGGGTATAGAGTGTAGGGTATAGAGTGTAGAGTGTAGGGTATAGAGTGTAGGGTATAGAGTGTAGGGTATAGAGTGTAGAGTGTAGGGTATAGAGTGTAGGGTATAGAGTGTAGGGTATAGAGTGTAGAGTGTAGGGTATAGAGTGTAGGGTATAGAGTGTAGGGTATAGAGTGTAGAGTGTAGGGTATAGTGTGTAGGGTATAGAGTGCAGGGTGTAGAGTGTAGGGTATAGAGTGTAGGGTATAGAGTGTAGAGTGTAGGGTATAGAGTGTATGCTATAGAGTGTATGGTGTAGAGTGTATGGTATAGAGTGTAGGGTATAGAGTGTAGGGTATAGAGTGTATGTTATAGAGTGTAGGGTATAGAGTGTAGGGTAGAGAGTGTAGAGTGTAGGGTATAGAGTGTAGATAATAGAGTGTAGGGTATAGAGTGTAGAGTGTCGGGATTAGAGTGTAGGGTATAGAGTGTAGGATGTAGAGTGTAGGGTATAGAGTGTAGAGTGTAGGGTATAGAGTGTATGGTATAGCGTGTAGGGTATAGAGTGTAGGGTGTAGAGTGTAGGGTATAGAGTGTAGGGTATAGAGTGTAGGGTATAGAGTGTAGGGTGTAGAGTGTAGGGTATAGAGTGTATGGTATAGAGTGTAGGGTATAGAGTGTATGGTATAGAGTGTAGAGTGTAGGATATAGAGTGTAGGGTATAGAGTGTAGAGTGTAGGGTACAGAGTGTAGGGTATAGAGTGTAGGGTATAGAGTGTAGAGTATAGGGATTAGAGTGTAGGGTATAGAGTGTAGGGTATAGAGTGTAGAGTGTAGGGTATAGATTGTAGGGTATAGAGTGTAGAGTGTATGGTATAGAGTGTAGGGTATATAGTGTAGGGTATAGAGTGTAGGGTATAGAGTGTAGAGTGTAGGTTATAGAGTGTAGGGTATAGAGTGTAGGGTATAGAGTGTAGAGTGTAGGGTATAGAGTGTAGGGTATAGAGTGTAGGGCATAGAGTGTAGGGTATAGAGTGTAGGGTGTAGAGTGTAGGGCATAGAGTGTAGGGTATAGAGTGTAGAGTGTAGGGTATAGAGTGTAGGGTATAGAGTGTAGGGTATAGAGTGTAGGGTATAGAGTGTAGGGTATAGAGTGTAGAGTGTAGGGTATAGCGTGTAGAGTCTAGGGTATAGAGTGTAGGGTATAGAGTGTAGGGTATAGAGTGTAGAGTGTAGGGTATAGAGTGTAGAGTGTAGGGTATAGAGTGTATGGTATAGAGTGTAGGGTATAGAGTGTAGGGTGTAGAGTGTTGGGTATAGAGTGTAGGGTATAGAGTGTAGGGTATAGAGTGTAGGGTATAGAGTGTAGGGTATAGAGTGTAGGGAATAGAGTGTAGAGTGTAAGGTATAGAGTGTAGAGTGTAGGGTATAGAGTGTAGGGTATAGAGTGTAGAGTGTAGGGATTAGAGTGTAGGGTATAGAGTGTAGGGTATAGAGTGTAGGGTATAGAGTGTAGGGTATAGAGTGTAGGGTATAGAGTGTAGAGTGTAGGGTATAGAGTGTAGAGTGTAGGGTATAGAGTGTAGGGTATAGAGTGTAGGGTATAGAGTGTAGGGTAGAGTGTGTAGAGTGTAGGGTATAGAGTGTAGGGTATAGAGTGTAGGGTATAGAGTGTAGAGTGTAGGGATTAGAGTGTAGGGTATAGAGTGTAGGGTGTAGAGTGTAGGGTATAGAGTGTAGAGTGTAGGGTATAGAGTGTATGGTATAGAGTGTAGGGTATAGAGTGTAGAGTGTAGGGTATAGAGTGTATGCTATAGAGTGTATGGTGTAGAGTGTATGGTATAGAGTGTAGGGTATAGAGTGTAGGGTATAGAGTGTATGTTATAGAGTGTAGGGTATAGAGTGTAGGGTAGAGAGTGTAGAGTGTAGGGTATAGAGTGTATGCTATAGAGTGTATGGTGTAGAGTGTATGGTATAGAGTGTAGGGTGTAGAGTGTAGGGTATAGAGTGTAGGGTATAGAGTGTAGGGTATAGAGTGTAGGGAATAGAGTGTAGAGTGTAAGGTATAGAGTGTAGAGTGTAGGGTATAGAGTGTAGGGTATAGAGTGTAGAGTGAAGGGATTAAAGTGTACGGTATAGAGTGTAGGGTGTAGAGTGTAGGGTATAGAGTGTAGAGTGTAGGGTATAGAGTGTATGGTATAGAGTGTAGGGTATAGAGTGTAGGGTGTAGAGTGTAGGGTATAGAGTGTAGGGTATAGAGTGTAGGGTATAGAGTGTAGGGTATAGAGTGTAGGGAATAGAGTGTAGAGTGTAAGGTATAGAGTGTAGAGTGTAGGGTATAGAGTGTAGGGTATAGACTGTAGGGTATAGAGTGTAGGGTATAGAGTGTAGGGTATAGATTGTAGAGTGTAGGCTATAGAGTGTAGGGTATAGAGTGTAGAGTGTAGGGTATAGAGTGTAGGGTATAGAGTGTAGAGTGTAGGGTATAGAGTGTAGGGTATAGAGTGTAGGGTATAGAGTGTAGAGTGTAGGGTATAGTGTGTAGGGAATAGAGTGTAGAGTGTAAGGTATAGAGTGTAGAGTGTAGGGTATAGAGTGTAGGGTATAGAGTGTAGAGTGAAGGGATTAAAGTGTAGGATATAGAGTGTAGGGTATAGAGTGTAGAGTGTAGGGTATAGAGTGTATGCTATAGAGTGTATGGTGTAGAGTGTATGGTATAAAGTGTAGGGTATAGATTGTAGAGTGTAGGGTATAGAGTGTAGGGTATAGAGTGTAGGGTATAGAGTGTATGTTATAGAGTGTAGGGTATATAGTGTAGGGTATAGAGTGTAGGGCATAGACTGTAGGGTATAGAGTGTAGGGTATAGAGTGTAGAGTGTAGGGTATAGAGTGTAGGGTATAGAGTGTAGGGTATAGAGTGTAGAGTGTAGGGTATAGAGTGTAGGGTATAGAGTGTAGGGTATAGAGTGTAGGGTATAGAGTGTAGGGTATAGAGTGTAGGGTACTGAGTGTAGGGAATAGAGTGTAGGGTATAGAGTGTAGGGCATAGAGTGTAGGGTATAGAGTGTAGGGTATAGAGTGTAGGGTATTGAGTGTAGGGTATAGAGTGTAGAGTGTAGGGTATAGAGTGTAGGGTATAGAGTGTAGGGTATAGAGTGTAGAGTGTAGGGTGTAGAGTGTAGGGTATAGAGTGTAGGGTATAGAGTGTAGGGTATAGAGTGTAGGTATAGAGTGTAGGGCATAGAGTGTAGGGTATAGAGTGTAGGGTATAGAGTGTAGAGTGTAGGGTATAGAGTGTAGGGTATAGAGTGTAGGGTTTAGAGTGTAGAGTGTAGGGTATAGAGTGTAGGGTATAGAGTGTAGGGAATAGAGTGTAGAGTGTAAGGTATAGAGTGTAGAGTGTAGGGTATAGAGTGTAGGGTATAGAGTGTAGAGTGTAGGGATTAGAGTGTAGGGTATAGAGTGTAGGGTATAGAGTGTAGGGTATAGAGTGTAGAGTGTAGGGTATAGAGTGTAGGGTAAAGAGTGTAGGGTATAGAGTGTAGGGCATAGAGTGTAGGGTATAGAGTGTAGGGTATAGAGTGTAGAGTGTAGGGTATAGAGTGTAGGGTATAGAGTGTAGGGTATAGAGTGTAGAGTGTAGGGTATAGAGTGTAGGGCATAGAGTGTAGGGTATAGAGTGCAGGGTATAGAGTGTAGAGTGTAGGGTATAGAGTGTAGGGTATAGAGTGTAGGGTATAGAGTGTAGAGTGTAGGGTAAAGAGTGTAGAGTGTAGGGTATAGAGTGTAGGGTATAGAGTGTAGGGTAGAGAGTGTAGAGTGTAGGGTATAGAGTGTAGGGTATAGAGTGTAGGGTATAGAGTGTAGGGTGTAGAGTGTAGGGTATAGAGTGTAGGGTGTAGAGTGTAGGGTATAGAGTGTAGGGTATAGAGTGTAGGGTATAGAGTGTAGGGTATAGAGTGTAGGGAATAGAGTGTAGAGTGTAAGGTATAGAGTGTAGGGTATAGAGTGTACGGTATAGAGTGTAGGCTATAGAGTGTATGGTATAGAGTGTAGGGTATAGTTTGTAGAGTGTAGGGTATAGAGTGTAGGGATTAGAGTGTAGGGTATAGAGTGTAGGGTGTAGAGTGTAGGGTATAGAGTGTAGAGTGTAGGGTATAGAGTGTATGGTATAGAGTGTAGAGTGTAGGGTATAGAGTATATGATATAGAGTGTAGGGTATAGAGTGTAGGGAATAGAGTGTAGAGTGCAAGGTATAGAGTGTAGGGTATAGAGTGTAGGGTATAGAGTGTAGAGTGTTGGGATTAGAGTGTAGGGTATAGAGTGTAGGGTGTAGAGTGTAGGGTATAGAGTGTAGAGTGTAGGGTATAGAGTATATGGTATAGAGTGTAGGGTATAGAGTGTAGGGTGTAGAGTGTAAGGTATAGAGTGTAGGGTATAGAGTGTAGGGTATAGAGTGTAGGGAATAGAGTGTAGAGTGTAAGGTATAGAGTGTAGAGTGTAGGGTATAGAGTGTAGGGTATAGAGTGTAGAGTGTAGGGATTAGAGTGTAGGGTATAGAGTGTAGGGTATAGAGTGTAGGGTATAGAGTGTAGAGTGTAGGGTATAGAGTGTAGGGTATAGAGTGTAGGGTATAGAGTGTAGGGCATAGAGTGTAGGGTATAGAGTGTAGGGTATAGAGTGTAGAGTGTAGGGTATAGAGTGTAGGGTATAGAGTGTAGGGTATAGAGTGTAGAGTGTAGGGTATAGAGTGTAGGGTATAGAGTGTAGGGTATAGAGTGTAGGGTATATTGTGTAGGGCATAGAGTGTAGGGTATAGAGTGTAGGGTATAGAGTGTAGAGTGTAGGGTATAGAGTGTAGGGTATTGAGTGTAGGGTATAGAGTGTAGAGTGTAGGGTATAGAGTGTAGGGTATAGAGTGTAGGGTATAGAGTGTAGAGTGTAGGGTGTAGAGTGTAGGGTATAGAGTGTAGGGTATAGAGTGTAGGGTATAGAGTGTAGGTATAGAGTGTAGGGCATAGAGTGTAGGGTATAGAGTGTAGGGTATAGAGTGTAGAGTGTAGGGTATAGAGTGTAGGGTATAGAGTGTAGGGTATAGAGTGTAGAGTGTAGGGTATAGAGTGTAGGGTATAGAGTGTAGGGTATAGAGTGTAGGGCATAGAGTGTAGGGTATAGAGTGTAGGGTATAGAGTGTAGAGTGTAGGGTATAGAGTGTAGGGTATAGAGTGTAGGGTATAGAGTGTAGGGTATAGAGTGTAGAGTGTAGGGCATAGAGTGTAGAGTGTAGGGTATAGAGTGTAGGGTATAAAGTGTAGGGTATAGAGTGTAGAGTGTAGGGTATAGAGTGTAGAGTGTAGGGTATAGAGTGTAGGGTAGAGAGTGTAGGGTAGAGAGTGTAGGGTAGAGAGTGTAGAGTGTAGGGTATAGAGTGTAGGGTATAGAGTGTAGGGTATAGAGTGTAGAGTGTAGGGATTAGAGTGTAGGGTATAGAGTGTAGGGTGTAGAGTGTAGGGTATAGAGTGTAGAGTGTAGGGTATAGAATGTATGGTATAGAGTGTAGGGTATAGAGTGTGGGGTGTAGAGTGTAGGGTATAGAGTGTAGGGTATAGAGTGTAGGGTATAGAGTGTAGGGAATAGAGTGTAGAGTGTAAGGTATAGAGTGTAGAGTGTAGGGTATAGAGTGTATGGTATAGAGTGTAGGGTATAGAGTGTAGGGTGTAGAGTGTTGGGTATAGAGTGTAGGGTATAGAGTGTAGGGTATAGAGTGTAGGGTATAGAGTGTAGGGTATAGAGTGTATGGAATAGAGTGTAGAGTGTAAGGTATAGAGTGTGTAGTGTAGGGTATAGAGTGTAGGGTATAGAGTGTAGAGTGTAGGGATTAGAGTGTAGGGTATAGAGTGTAGGGTATAGAGTGTAGGGTATAGAGTGTAGAGTGTAGGGTATAGAGTGTAGAGTGTAGGGTATATAGTGTAGGGTATAGATTGTAGGGTATAGAGTGTAGGGTAGAGTGTGTAGAGTGTAGGGTATAGAGTGTAGGGTGTAGAGTGTAGGGTGTAGAGTGTAGGGTATAGAGTGTAGGGTATAGAGTGTAGGGTATAGAGTGTAGGGTATAGAGTGTAGGGAATAGAGTGTAGAGTGTAAGGTATAGAGTGTAGAGTGTAGGGTATAGAGTGTAGGGTATAGACTGTAGGGTATAGAGTGTAGGGTATAGAGTGTAGGGTATAGATTGTAGAGTGTAGGCTATAGAGTGTAGGGTATAGAGTGTAGAGTGTAGGGTATAGAGTGTAGGGTATAGAGTGTAGGGTATAGAGTGTAGGGTATAGAGTGTAGGGTATAGAGTGCAGGGTGTAGAGTGTAGGGTACAGAGTGTATGCTATAGAGTGTATGGTGTAGAGTGTATGGTATAGAGTGTAGGGTATAGAGTGTAGAGTGTATGGTATAGAGTGTAAGGTATAGAGTGTAGGGTATAGAGTGTATGTTATAGAGTGTAGGGTATAGAGTGTAGGGTAGAGAGTGTAGAGTGTAGGGTATAGAGTGTAGATAATAGAGTGTAGGGTATAGAGTGTAGAGTGTCGGGATTAGAGTGTAGGGTATAGAGTGTAGGATGTAGAGTGTAGGGTATAGAGTGTAGAGTGTAGGGTATAGAGTGTATGGTATAGCGTGTAGGGTATAGAGTGTAGGGTGTAGAGTGTAGGGTATAGAGTGTAGGGTATAGAGTGTAGGGTATAGAGTGTAGGGTGTAGAGTGTAGGGTATAGAGTGTATGGTGTAGAGCGTAGGGTATAGAGTGTATGGTATGGAGTGTAGAGTGTAGGATATAGAGTGTAGGGTATATAGTGTAGAGTGTAGGGTATAGAGTGTAGGGTATAGAGTGTAGGGTATAGAGTGTAGAGTGTAGGGATTAGAGTGTAGGGTATAGAGTGTAGGGTATAGAGTGTAGAGTGTAGGGTATAGAGTGTAGGGTATAGAGTTTAGAGTGTAGGGTATAGAGTGTAAGGTATAGAGTGTAGGGTATAGAGTGTAGGGTATAGAGTGTAGAGTGTAGGTTATAGAGTGTAGGGTATAGAGTGTAGGGTATAGAGTGTAGAGTGTAGGGTATAGAGTGTAGGGTATAGAGTGTAGGGTATAGAGTGTAGGGCATAGAGTGTAGGGTATAGAGTGTAGGGTGTAGAGTGTAGGGTATAGAGTGTAGGGTATAGAGTGTAGAGTGTAGGGTATAGAGTGTAGGGTATAGAGTGTAGGGTATAGAGTGTAGGGTATAGAATGTAGGGTAGAGAGTGTAGGGTAGAGAGTGTAGAGTGTAGGGTATAGAGTGTAGATAATAGAGTGTAGGGTATAGAGTGTAGAGTGTCGGGATTAGAGTGTAGGGTATAGAGTGTAGGATGTAGAGTGTAGGGTATAGAGTGTAGAGTGTAGGGTATAGAGTGTATGGTATAGCGTGTAGGGTATAGAGTGTAGGGTGTAGAGTGTAGGGTATAGAGTGTAGGGTATAGAGTGTAGGGTATAGAGTGTAGGGTGTAGAGTGTAGGGTATAGAGTGTATGGTATAGAGTGTAGGGTATAGAGTGTAGGGTATAAAGTGTAGAGTGTAGGGTATAGCGTGTAGAGTGTAGGGTATAGAGTGTAGGGTATAGAGTGTAGGGTATAGAGTGTAGAGTGTAGGGTATAGAGTGTAGAGTGTAGGGTATAGAGTGTATGGTATAGAGTGTAGGGTATAGAGTGTAGGGTGTAGAGTGTTGGGTATAGAGTGTAGGGTATAGAGTGTAGGGTATAGAGTGTAGGGTATAGAGTGTAGGGAATAGAGTGTAGAGTGTAAGGTATAGAGTGTAGAGTGTAGGGTATAGAGGGTAGGGTATAGAGTGTAGAGTGTAGGGATTAGAGTGTAGGGTATAGAGTGTAGGGTATAGAGTGTAGGGTATAGAGTGTAGAGTGTAGGGTATAGAGTGTAGAGTGTAGGGTATAGAGTGTAGGGTATAGAGTGTAGGGTATAGAGTGTAGGGTAGAGTGTGTAGAGTGTAGGGTATAGAGTGTAGGGTATAGAGTGTAGGGTATAGAGTGTAGAGTGTAGGGATTAGAGTGTAGGGTATAGAGTGTAGGGTGTAGAGTGTAGGGTATAGAGTGTAGAGTGTAGGGTATAGAGTGTATGGTATAGAGTGTAGGGTGTAGAGTGTAGGGTATAGAGTGTAGGGTATAGAGTGTAGGGTATAGAGTGTAGGGAATAGAGTGTAGAGTGTAAGGTATAGAGTGTAGAGTGTAGGGTATAGAGTGTAGGGTATAGAGTGTAGGGTATAGAGTGTAGAGTGAAGGGATTAGAGTGTAGGGTATAGAGTGTAGGGTGTAGAGTGTAGGGTATAGAGTGTAGAGTGTAGGGTATAGAGTTTATGGTATAGAGTGTAGGGTGTAGAGTGTAGGGTATAGAGTGTAGGGTATAGAGTGTAGGGTATAGAGTGTAGGGTATAGAGTGTAGGGAATAGAGTGTAGACTGTAAGGTATAGAGTGTAGAGTGTAGGGTATAGAGTGTAGGGTATAGACTGTAGGGTATAGAGTGTAGGGTATAGAGTGTAGGGTATAGATTGTAGAGTGTAGGCTATAGAGTGTAGGGTATAGAGTGTAGAGTGTAGGGTATAGAGTGTAGGGTATAGAGTGTAGAGTGTAGGGTATAGTGTGTAGGGTATAGAGTGCAGGGTGTAGAGTGTAGGGTATAGAGTGTAGGGTATAGAGTGTAGAGTGTAGAGTATAGAGTGTATGCTATAGAGTGTATGGTGTAGAGTGTATGGTATAGAGTGTTGGGTATAGATTGTAGAGTGTATGGTATAGAGTGTAGGGTATAGAGTGTAGGGTATAGAGTGTATGTTATAGAGTGTATGGTATAGAGTGTAGGGTAGAGAGTGTAGAGTGTAGGGTATAGAGTGTAGGGTATAGAGTGTAGGGTATAGAGTGTACAGTGTCGGGATTAGAGTGCAGGGTATAGAGTGTAGGATGTAGAGTGTAGGGTATAGAGTGTAGAGTGTAGGGTATAGAGTGTATGGTATAGAGTGTAGGGTATAGAGTGTAGGGTGTAGAGTGTAGGGTACAGAGTGTAGGGTATAGAGTGTAGGGTATAGAGTGTAGGGTGTAGAGTGTAGGGTATAGAGTGTATGGTATAGAGTGTAGGGTATAGAATATATGGTATAGAGTGTAGAGTGTAGGATATAGAGTGTAGGGTATAGAGTGTAGAGTGTAGGGTATAGAGTGTAGGGTATAGAGTGTAGGGTATAGAGTGTAGAGTGTAGGGATTAGAGTGTAGGGTATAGAGTGTAGGGTATAGAGTGTAGAGTGTAGGGTAGAGAGTGTAGGATATAGAGTGTAGAGTGTAGGGTATAGAGTGTAGGGTATAGAGTGTAGGGTATAGAGTGTAGGGTATAGAGTGTAGAGTGTAGGGTATAGAGTGTAGGGTATAGAGTGTAGGGTATAGAGTGTAGAGTGTAGGGTATAGAGTGTAGGGTATAGAGTGTAGGGTATAGAGTGTAGGGCATAGAGTGTAGGGTATAAGGTGTAGAGTGTAGAGTGTAGGGTATAGAGTGTAGGGTATAGAGTGTAGAGTGTAGGGTATAGAGTGTAGGGTATAGAGTGTAGGGTATAGAGTGTAGGGTATAGAGTGTAGGGTATAGAGTGTAGAGTGTAGGGTATATCGTGTAGAGTGTCGGGTATAGAGTGTAGGGTATAGAGAGTAGGGTATAGAGTGTAGGGTATAGAGTGTAGAGTGTAGGGTGTAGAGTGTAGGGTATAGAGTGTATGGTATAGAGTGTAGGGTATAGAGTGTAGGGTGTAGAGTGTTGGGTATAGAGTGTAGGGTATAGAGTGTAGGGTATAGAGTGTAGGGTATAGAGTGTAGGGAATAGAGTGTAGAGTGTAAGGTATAGAGTGTAGAGTGTAGGGTATAGAGTGTAGGGTATAGAGTGTAGAGTGTAGGGATTAGAGTGTAGGGTATAGAGTGTAGGGTATAGTGTGTAGGGTATAGAGTGTAGAGTGTAGGGTATAGAGTGTAGAGTGTAGGGTATAGAGTGTAGGGTATAGAGTGTAGGGTATAGAGTGTAGGGCATAGAGTGTAGGGTATAGAGTGTAGGGTATAGAGTGTAGAGTGTAGGGTATAGAGTGTAGGGTATAGAGTGTAGGGTATAGAGTGTAGAGTGTAGGGTATAGAGTGTAGGGTATAGAATGTAGGGTATAGAGTGTAGGGTATAGAGTGTAGGGCATAGAGTGTAGGGTATAGAGTGTAGGGTATAGAGTGTAGAGTGTAGGGTATAGAGTGTAGGGTATAGAGTGTAGGGTATAGAGTGTAGAGTGTGGGGCATAGAGTGTAGAGTGTAGGGTATAGAGTGTAGGGTATAGAGTGTAGGGTAGAGAGTGTAGGGTAGAGAGTGTAGAGTGTAGGGATTAGAGTGTAGGGTATAGAGTGTAGGGTGTAGAGTGTAGGGCATAGAGTGTAGAGTGTAGGGTATAGAGTGTATGGTATAGAGTGTAGAGTATAGAGTGTAGGGTGTAGAGTGTAGGGTATAGAGTGTAGGGTATAGAGTGTAGGGTATAGAGTGTAGGGAATAGAGTGTTGAGTGTAAGGTACATAGTGTAGAGTGTAGGGCATAGAGTGTAGAGTGTAGGGTATAGAGTGTAGGGTATAGAGTGTAGGGTATAGAGTGTAGGGTATACAGTGTAGGGTATAGAGTGTAGAGTGTAGGGTATAGAGTGTAGAGTGTAGGGTATAGAGTGTAGAGTGTAGGGCATAGAGTGTAGATTGTAGGGTATAGAGTGTAGGGTATAGAGTGTGGGGTATAGAGTGTAGGGTATAGAGTGTAGAGTGTAGGGTATAGAGTGTAGAGTGTAGGGTATAGAGTGTAGGGTACAGAGTGTAGGGTATAGAGTGTAGGGTAGAGAGTGTAGAGTGTAGGGTATAGAGTGTAGGGTATAGAGTGTAGGGTATAGAGTGTAGAGTGTAGGGATTAGAGTGTAGGGTATAGAGTGTAGGGTGTGGAGTGTAGGGTATAGAGTGTAGAGTGTAGGGTATAGAGTGTATGGTATAGAGTGTAGGGTATAGAGTGTAGGGTGTAGAGTGTAGGGTATAGAGTGTAGGGTATAGAGTGTAGGGTATAGAGTGTAGGGTATAGAGTGTAGGGAATAGAGTGTAGAGTGTAAGGTATAGAGTGTAGAGTGTAGGGTATAGACTGTAAGGTATAGAATGTAGAGTGTAGGGATTAGAGTGTAGGGTATAGAGTGTAGGGTGTAGAGTGTAGGGCATAGAGTGTAGAGTGTAGGGTATAGAGTGTATGGTATAGAGTGTAGAGTATAGAGTGTAGGGTGTAGAGTGTAGGGTATAGAGTGTAGGGTATAGAGTGTAGGGTATAGAGTGTAGGGAATAGAGTGTTGAGTGTAAGGTATAGAGTGTAGAGTGTAGGGTATAGAGTGTAGGGTATAGAGTGTAGAGTGTAGGGATTAGAGTGTAGGGTATAGAGTGTAGGGTATAGTGTGTAGGGTATAGAGTGTAGAGTGTAGGGTATAGAGTGTAGAGTGTAGGGTATAGAGTGTAGGGTATAGAGTGTAGAGTGTAGGGTATAGAGTGTATGCTATAGAGTGTATGGTGTAGAGTGTATGGTATAGAGTGTAGGGTATACAGTGTAGAGTGTATGGTATAGAGTGTAGGGTGTAGAGTGTAGGGTATAGAGTGTATGTTATAGAGTGTAGGGTATAGAGTGTAGGGTAGAGAGTGAAGAGTGTAGGGTATAGAGTGTAGGGTATAGAGTGTAGGGTATAGAGTGTAGAGTGTAGGGATTAGAGTGTAGGGTATAGAGTGTAGGGTATAGAGTGTAGGGTGTAGAGTGTAGGGTATAGAGTGTAGGGTATAGAGTGTAGGGTATAGAGTGTAGGGAATAGAGTGTAGAGTGTGAGGTATAGAGTGTAGAGTATAGGGTATAGAGTGTAGGGTATAGAGTGTAGAGTGTAGGGATTAGAGTGTAGGGTATAGAGTGTAGGGTGTAGAGTGTAGGGTATAGAGTGTAGACTGTAGGGTATAGAGTGTATGGTATAGAGTGTAGGGTATAGAGTGTAGGGTGTAGAGTGTAGGGTATAGAGTGTAGGGTATAGAGTGTAGGGTATAGAGTGTAGGGAATCGAGTGTAGAGTGTAAGGTATAGAGTGTAGAGTGTAGGGTATAGAGTGTAGGGTATAGACTGTAGGGTATAGAGTGTAGGGTATAGATTGTAGGCTATAGAGTGTAGGGTATAGAGTGTAGGGTATAGAGTGTAGAGTGTAGGGTATAGAGTGTAGGGTATAGAGTGTAGGGTATAGAGTGTAGGGTATAGAGTGTAGAGTGTAGGGTATAGTGTGTAGGGTATAGAGTGCAGGGTGTAGAGTGTAGGGTATAGAGTGTAGGGTATAGAGTGTATGGTGTAGAGTGTATGGTATAGAGTGTAGGGTATAGATTGTAGAGTGTATGGTATAGAGTGTAGGGTATAGAGTGTAGGGTATAGAGTGTATGTTATAGAGTGTATGGTATAGAGTGTAGGGTAGAGAGTGTAGAGTGTAGGGTATAGAGTGTAGGGTATAGAGTGTAGGGTATAGAGTGTAGAGTGTCGGGATTAGAGTGTAGGGTATAGAGTGTAGGATGTAGAGTGTAGGGTATAGAGTGTAGAGTGTAGGGTATAGAGTGTATGGTATAGAGTGTAGGGTATAGAGTGTAGGGTGTAGAGTGTAGGGTATAGAGTGTAGGGTATAGAGTGTAGGGTATAGAGTGTAGGGTGTAGAGTGTAGGGTATAGAGTGTATGGTATAGAGTGTAGGGTATAGAATGTATGGTATAGAGTGTAGAGTGTAGGATATAGAGTGTAGGGTATAGAGTGTAGAGTGTAGGGTATAGAGTGTAGGGTATAGAGTGTAGGGTATAGAGTGTAGAGTGTAGGGATTAGAGTGTAGGGTATAGAGTGTAGGGTATAGAGTGTAGAGTGTAGGGTAGAGAGTGTAGGATATAGAGTGTAGAGTGTAGGGTATAGAGTGTAGGGTATAGAGTGTAGGGTATAGAGTGTAGGGTATAGATTGTAGAGTGTAGGGTATAAAGTGTATGGTACAGAGTGTAGGGTATAGAGTGTAGAGTGTAGGGTATAGAGTGTAGGGTATAGAGTGTAGGGTATAGAGTGTAGGGCATAGAGTGTAGGGTATAGAGTGTAGGGTGTAGAGTGTAGGATATAGAGTGTAGGGTATAGAGTGTAGAGTGTAGGGTATAGAGTGTAGGGTATAGAGTGTAGGGTATAGAGTGTAGGGTATAGAGTGTAGAGTGTAGGGTATAGCGTGTAGAGTGTCGGGTATAGAGTGTAGGGTATAGAGTGTAGGGTATAGAGTGTAGGGTATAGAGTGTAGGGTATAGAGTGTAGAGTGTAGGGTATAGAGTGTAGAGTGTAGGGTATAGAGTGTATGGTATAGAGTGTAGGGTATAGAATGTAGGGTGTAGAGTGTTGGGTATAGAGTGTAGGGTATAGAGTGTAGGGTATAGAGTGTAGGGAATAGAGTGTAGAGTGTAAGTTATAGAGTGTAGAGTGTAGGGTATAGAGTGTAGGGTATAGAGTGTAGAGTGTAGGGATTAGAGTGTAGGGTATAGAGTGTAGGGTATAGTGTGTAGGGTATAGAGTGTAGAGTGTAGGGTATAGAGTGTAGAGTGTAGGGTATAGAGTGTAGGGTATAGAGTGTAGGGTATAGAGTGTAGGGCATAGAGTGTAGGGTATAGAGTGTAGGGTATAGAGTGTAGAGTGTAGGGTATAGAGTGTAGGGTATAGAGTGTAGGGTATAGAGTGTAGAGTGTAGGGTATAGAGTGTAGGGTATAGAGTGTAGGGTATAGAGTGTAGGGCATAGAGTGTAGAGTATAGAGTGTAGGGTATAAAGTGTAGAGTGTAGGGTATAGAGTGTAGGGTATAGAGTGTAGGGTATAGAGTGTAGAGTGTAGGGCATAGAGTGTAGAGTGTAGGGTATAGAGTGTAGGGTATAGAGTGTAGGGTAGAGAGTGTAGGGTAGAGAGTGTAGAGTGTAGGGATTAGAGTGTAGGGTATAGAGTGTAGGGTGTAGAGTGTAGGGCATAGAGTGTAGAGTGTAGGGTATAGAGTGTATGGTATAGAGTGTAGAGTATAGAGTGTAGGGTGTAGAGTGTAGGGTATAGAGTGTAGGGTATAGAGTGTAGGGTATAGAGTATAGGGAATAGAGTGTTGAGTGTAAGGTACAGAGTGTAGAGTGTAGGGCATAGAGTGTAGAGTGTAGGGTATAGAGTGTAGGGTATAGAGTGTAGGGTATAGAGTGTAGAGTGTAGGGTATAAGAGTGTAGAGTGTAGGGTATAGAGTGTAGAGTGTAGGGCATAGAGTGTAGATTATAGGGTATAGAGTGTAGGGTATAGAGTGTAGGGTATAGAGTGTAGGGTATAGAGTGTAGAGTGTAGGGTAGAGAGTGTAGAGTGTAGGGTATAGAGTGTAGGGTATAGAGTGTAGGGTATAGACTGTAGAGTGTAGGGATTAGAGTGTAGGGTATAGAGTGTAGGGTGTGGAGTGTAGGGTATAGAGTGTAGAGTGTAGGGTATAGAGTGTAGGGTATAGAGTGTAGGGTATAGAGTGTAGGGTATAGAGTGTAGGGAATAGAGTGTAGAGTGTAAGGTATAGAGCGTAGAGTATAGGGTATAGAGTGTAGGGTATAGAGTGTAGGGTATAGAGTGTAGGGTATAGAGTGTAGGGTATAGAGTGTAGGGAATAGAGTGTAGAGTGTAAGGTATAGAGTGTAGAGTGTAGGGTATAGAGTGTAAGGTATAGAGTGTAGAGTGTAGGGATTAGAGTGTAGGGTATAGAGTGTAGGGTGTAGAGTGTAGGGCATAGAGTGTAGAGTGTAGGGTATAGAGTGTATGGTATAGAGTGTAGAGTATAGAGTGTAGGGTGTAGAGTGTAGGGTATAGAGTGTAGGGTATAGAGTGTAGGGAATAGAGTGTAGAGTGTAAGGTATAGAGTGTAGAGTGTAGGGTATAGAGTGTAGGGTATAGAGTGTAGAGTGTAGGGATTAGAGTGTAGGGTATAGAGTGTAGAGTATAGAGTGTAGAGTGTAGGGTATAGATTGTATGCTATAGAGTGTATGGTGTAGAGTGTATGGTATAGAGTGTAGGGTATAGAGTGTAGAGTGTAGGGTATAGAGTGTATGGTATAGAGTGTAGGGTATAGAGTGTAGGGTGTAGAGTGTAGGGTATAGAGTGTAGGGTATAGAGTGTAGGGTATAGAGTGTAGGGAATAGAGTGTAGAGTGTAAGGTATAGAGTGTAGAGTATAGGGTATAGAGTGTAGGGTATAGAGTGTAGAGTGTAGGGATTAGAGTGTAGGGTATAGAGTGTAGGGTGTAGAGTGTAGGGTATAGAGTGTAGAGTGTAGGGTATAGAGTGTATGGTATAGAGTGTAGGGTATAGAGTGTAGGGTGTAGAGTGTAGGGTATAGAGTGTAGGGTATAGAGTGTAGGGTATAGAGTGTAGGGTATAGAGTGTAGGGAATCGAGTGTAGAGTGTAAGGTATAGAGTGTAGAGTGTAGGGTATAGAGTGTAGGGTATAGACTGTAGGGTATAGAGTGTAGGGTATAGATTGTAGGCTATAGAGTGTAGGGTATAGAGTGTAGGGTATAGAGTGTAGGGTATAGAGTGTAGGGTATAGAGTGTAGAGTGTAGGGTATAGTGTGTAGGGTATAGAGTGCAGGGTGTAGAGTGTAGGGTATAGAGTGTAGGGTATAGAGTGTAGAGTGTAGGGTATAGAGTGTAGGGTATAGAGTGTAGGGTATAGAGTGTATGTTATAGAGTGTAGGGTATAGAGTGTAGAGTGTAGGGTATAGAGTTTAGAGTGTAGGGTATAGAGTGTAGGGTATAGAGTGTAAGGTATAGAGTGTAGGGTGTAGAGTGTAGGGTATAGATTGTAGGGTATAGAGTGTAGGGTATAGAGTGTACGGTATAGAGTGTAGGGTATAAAGTGTATGGTATAGAGTGTAGGGTATAGAGTGTAGGGTATAGAGTGTAGGGTATAAAGTGTAGAGTGTAGGGTATAGCTTGTAGAGTGTAGGGTATAGAGTGTAGGGTATAGAGTGTAGGGTATAGAGTGTAGGGTATAGAGTGTAGAGTGTAGGGTATAGAGTGTATGGTATAGAGTGTAGGGTATAGAGTGTAGGGTGTAGAGTGTAGGGTATAGAGTGTACGGTATAGAGTGTAGGGTATAAAGTGTATTGTATAGAGTGTAGGGTATAGAGTGTAGGGTATAGAGTGTAGGGAATAGAGTGTAGAGTGTAAGGTATAGAGTGTAGAGTGTAGGGTATAGAGTGTAGGGTATAGAGTGTAGGGTATAGAGTGTAGAGTGTAGGGTAAAGAGTGTAGAGTGTAGGGTATAGAGTGTAGGGTATAGAGTGTAGGGTATAGAGTATAGGGTAGAGTGCGTAGAGTGTAGGGTATAGAGTGTAGGGTATAGAGTGTAGGGTATAGAGTGTAGAGTGTAGGGATTAGAGTGTAGGGTATAGAGTGTAGGGTGTAGAGTGTAGGGTATAGAGTGTAGAGTGTAGTGTATAGAGTGTATGGTATAGAGTGTAGGGTGTAGAGTGTAGGGTATAGAGTGTAGGGTATAGAGTGTAGGGTATAGAGTGTAGGGAATAGAGTGTAGAGTGTAAGGTATAGAGTGTAGAGTGTAGGGTATAGAGTGTAGAGTGAAGGGATTAGAGTGTAGGGTATAGAGTGTAGGGTGTAGAGTGTAGGGTATAGAGTGTAGAGTGTAGGGTATAGAGTGTATGGTATAGAGTGTAGGGTATAGAGTGTAGGGTGTAGAGTGTAGGGTATAGAGTGTAGGGTATAGAGTGTAGGGTATAGAGTGTAGGGTATAGAGTGTAGGAAATAGAGTGTAGAGTGTAAGGTATAGAGTGTAGAGTGTAGGGTATAGAGTGTAGGGTATAGACTGTAGGGTATAGAGTGTAGGGTATAGAGTGTAGGGTATAGATTGTAGAGTGTAGGCTATAGAGTGTAGGGTATAGAGTGTAGAGTGTAGGGTATAGAGTGTAGGGTATAGAGTGTAGGGTATAGTGTGTAGGGTATAGAGTGCAGGGTGTAGAGTGTAGGGTATAGAGTGTAGGGTATAGAGTGTAGAGTGTAGGGTATAGAGTGTATGCAATAGAGTGTATGGTGTAGAGTGTATGGTATAGAGTGTAGGGTATAGATTGTAGAGTGTATGGTATAGAGTGTAGGGTATAGAGTGTAGGGTATAGAGTGTATGTTATAGAGTGTAGGGTATAGAGTGTAGGGTAGAGAGTGTAGAGTGTAGGGTATAGAGTGTAGGGTATAGAGTGTAGGGTATAGATTGTAGAGTGTAGGCTATAGAGTGTAGGGTATAGAGTGTAGAGTGTCGGGATTAGAGTGTAGGGTATAGAGTGTGGGATGTAGAGTGTAGGGTATAGAGTGTAGAGTGTAGGATATAGAGTGTATGGTATAGAGTGTAGGGTATAGAGTGTAGGGTGTAGAGTGTAGGGTATAGAGTGTAGGGAATAGAGTGTAGGGTATAGAGTGTAGGGTATAGAGTGTAGGGTGTAGAGTGTAGGGTATAGAGTGTATGGTATAGAGTGTAGGGTATAGAATGTATGGTATAGAGTGTAGAGTGTAGGATATAGAGTGTAGGGTATAGAGTGTAGAGTGTAGGGTATAGAGTGTAGGGTATAGAGTGTAGGGTATAGAGTGTAGAGTGTAGGGATTAGAGTGTAGGGTATAGAGTGTAGGGTATAGAGTGTAGAGTGTAGGGTAGAGAGTGTAGGATATAGAGTGTAGGGTATAGAGTGTAGGGTATAGAGTGTAGGGTATAGAGTGTAGAGTGTAGGGTATAGAGTGTAGGGTATAGAGTGTAGGGTATAGAGTGTAGAGTGTAGGGTATAGAGTGTAGGGTATAGAGTGTAGGGTATAGAGTGTAGGGCATAGAGTCTAGGGTATAGAGTGTAGGGTGTAGAGTGTAGGGTATAGAGTGTAGGGTATAGAGTGTAGAGTGTAGGGTATAGAGTGTAGGGTATAGAGTGTAGGGTATAGAGTGTAGGGTATAGAGTGTAGAGTGTAGGGTATAGCGTGTAGAGTGTCGGGTATAGAGTGTAGGGTATAGAGTGTAGGGTATAGAGTGTAGAGTGTAGGGTATAGAGTGTAGAGTGTAGGGTATAGAGTGTATGGTATAGAGTGTAGGGTATAGAGTGTAGGGTGTAGAGCGTTGGGTATAGAGTGTAGGGTATAGAGTGTAGGGTATAGAGTGTAGGGTATAGAGTGTAGGGTATAGAGTGTAGAGTGTAGGGTATAAGAGTGTAGAGTGTAGGGTATAGAGTGTAGAGTGTAGGGCATAGAGTGTAGATTATAGGGTATAGAGTGTAGGGTATAGAGTGTAGGGTATAGAGTGTAGGGTATAGAGTGTAGAGTGTAGGGTAGAGAGTGTAGAGTGTAGGGTATAGAGTGTAGGGTATAGAGTGTAGGGTATAGACTGTAGAGTGTAGGGATTAGAGTGTAGGGTATAGAGTGTAGGGTGTGGAGTGTAGGGTATAGAGTGTAGAGTGTAGGGTATAGAGTGTAGGGTATAGAGTGTAGGGTATAGAGTGTAGGGTATAGAGTGTAGGGAATAGAGTGTAGAGTGTAAGGTATAGAGCGTAGAGTATAGGGTATAGAGTGTAGGGTATAGAGTGTAGGGTATAGAGTGTAGGGTATAGAGTGTAGGGTATAGAGTGTAGGGAATAGAGTGTAGAGTGTAAGGTATAGAGTGTAGAGTGTAGGGTATAGAGTGTAAGGTATAGAGTGTAGAGTGTAGGGATTAGAGTGTAGGGTATAGAGTGTAGGGTGTAGAGTGTAGGGCATAGAGTGTAGAGTGTAGGGTATAGAGTGTATGGTATAGAGTGTAGAGTATAGAGTGTAGGGTGTAGAGTGTAGGGTATAGAGTGTAGGGTATAGAGTGTAGGGAATAGAGTGTAGAGTGTAAGGTATAGAGTGTAGAGTGTAGGGTATAGAGTGTAGGGTATAGAGTGTAGAGTGTAGGGATTAGAGTGTAGGGTATAGAGTGTAGGGTATAGAGTGTAGAGTGTAGGGTATAGATTGTATGCTATAGAGTGTATGGTGTAGAGTGTATGGTATAGAGTGTAGGGTATAGAGTGTAGAGTGTAGGGTATAGAGTGTATGGTATAGAGTGTAGGGTATAGAGTGTAGGGTGTAGAGTGTAGGGTATAGAGTGTAGGGTATAGAGTGTAGGGTATAGAGTGTAGGGAATAGAGTGTAGAGTGTAAGGTATAGAGTGTAGAGTATAGGGTATAGAGTGTAGGGTATAGAGTGTAGAGTGTAGGGATTAGAGTGTAGGGTATAGAGTGTAGGGTGTAGAGTGTAGGGTATAGAGTGTAGAGTGTAGGGTATAGAGTGTATGGTATAGAGTGTAGGGTATAGAGTGTAGGGTGTAGAGTGTAGGGTATAGAGTGTAGGGTATAGAGTGTAGGGTATAGAGTGTAGGGTATAGAGTGTAGGGAATCGAGTGTAGAGTGTAAGGTATAGAGTGTAGAGTGTAGGGTATAGAGTGTAGGGTATAGACTGTAGGGTATAGAGTGTAGGGTATAGATTGTAGGCAATAGAGTGTAGGGTATAGAGTGTAGGGTATAGAGTGTAGGGTATAGAGTGTAGGGTATAGAGTGTAGAGTGTAGGGTATAGTGTGTAGGGTATAGAGTGCAGGGTGTAGAGTGTAGGGTATAGAGTGTAGGGTATAGAGTGTAGAGTGTAGGGTATAGAGTGTAGGGTATAGAGTGTAGGGTATAGAGTGTATGTTATAGAGTGTAGGGTATAGAGTGTAGAGTGTAGGGTATAGAGTTTAGAGTGTAGGGTATAGAGTGTAGGGTATAGAGTGTAAGGTATAGAGTGTAGGGTGTAGAGTGTAGGGTATAGATTGTAGGGTATAGAGTGTAGGGTATAGAGTGTACGGTATAGAGTGTAGGGTATAAAGTGTATGGTATAGAGTGTAGGGTATAGAGTGTAGGGTATAGAGTGTAGGGTATAAAGTGTAGAGTGTAGGGTATAGCTTGTAGAGTGTAGGGTATAGAGTGTAGGGTATAGAGTGTAGGGTATAGAGTGTAGGGTATAGAGTGTAGAGTGTAGGGTATAGAGTGTATGGTATAGAGTGTAGGGTATAGAGTGTAGGGTGTAGAGTGTAGGGTATAGAGTGTACGGTATAGAGTGTAGGGTATAAAGTGTATGGTATAGAGTGTAGGGTATAGAGTGTAGGGTATAGAGTGTAGGGAATAGAGTGTAGAGTGTAAGGTATAGAGTGTAGAGTGTAGGGTATAGAGTGTAGGGTATAGAGTGTAGGGTATAGAGTGTAGAGTGTAGGGTAAAGAGTGTAGAGTGTAGGGTATAGAGTGTAGGGTATAGAGTGTAGGGTATAGAGTGTAGGGTAGAGTGCGTAGAGTGTAGGGTATAGAGTGTAGGGTATAGAGTGTAGGGTATAGAGTGTAGAGTGTAGGGATTAGAGTGTAGGGTATAGAGTGTAGGGTGTAGAGTGTAGGGTATAGAGTATAGAGTGTAGTGTATAGAGTGTATGGTATAGAGTGTAGGGTGTAGAGTGTAGGGTATAGAGTGTAGGGTATAGAGTGTAGGGTATAGAGTGTAGGGAATAGAGTGTAGAGTGTAAGGTATAGAGTGTAGAGTGTAGGGTATAGAGTGTAGAGTGAAGGGATTAGAGTGTAGGGTATAGAGTGTAGGGTGTAGAGTGTAGGGTATAGAGTGTAGAGTGTAGGGTATAGAGTGTATGGTATAGAGTGTAGGGTATAGAGTGTAGGGTGTAGAGTGTAGGGTATAGAGTGTAGGGTATAGAGTGTAGGGTATAGAGTGTAGGGTATAGAGTGTAGGAAATAGAGTGTAGAGTGTAAGGTATAGAGTGTAGAGTGTAGGGTATAGAGTGTAGGGTATAGACTGTAGGGTATAGAGTGTAGGGTATAGAGTGTAGGGTATAGATTGTAGAGTGTAGGCTATAGAGTGTAGGGTATAGAGTGTAGAGTGTAGGGTATAGAGTGTAGGGTATAGAGTGTAGGGTATAGTGTGTAGGGTATAGAGTGCAGGGTGTAGAGTGTAGGGTATAGAGTGTAGGGTATAGAGTGTAGAGTGTAGGGTATAGAGTGTATGCAATAGAGTGTATGGTGTAGAGTGTATGGTATAGAGTGTAGGGTATAGATTGTAGAGTGTATGGTATAGAGTGTAGGGTATAGAGTGTAGGGTATAGAGTGTATGTTATAGAGTGTAGGGTATAGAGTGTAGGGTAGAGAGTGTAGAGTGTAGGGTATAGAGTGTAGGGTATAGAGTGTAGGGTATAGATTGTAGAGTGTAGGCTATAGAGTGTAGGGTATAGAGTGTAGAGTGTCGGGATTAGAGTGTAGGGTATAGAGTGTGGGATGTAGAGTGTAGGGTATAGAGTGTAGAGTGTAGGATATAGAGTGTATGGTATAGAGTGTAGGGTATAGAGTGTAGGGTGTAGAGTGTAGGGTATAGAGTGTAGGGAATAGAGTGTAGGGTATAGAGTGTAGGGTATAGAGTGTAGGGTGTAGAGTGTAGGGTATAGAGTGTATGGTATAGAGTGTAGGGTATAGAATGTATGGTATAGAGTGTAGAGTGTAGGATATAGAGTGTAGGGTATAGAGTGTAGAGTGTAGGGTATAGAGTGTAGGGTATAGAGTGTAGGGTATAGAGTGTAGAGTGTAGGGATTAGAGTGTAGGGTATAGAGTGTAGGGTATAGAGTGTAGAGTGTAGGGTAGAGAGTGTAGGATATAGAGTGTAGGGTATAGAGTGTAGGGTATAGAGTGTAGGGTATAGAGTGTAGAGTGTAGGGTATAGAGTGTAGGGTATAGAGTGTAGGGTATAGAGTGTAGAGTGTAGGGTATAGAGTGTAGGGTATAGAGTGTAGGGTATAGAGTGTAGGGCATAGAGTGTAGAGTATAGAGTGTAGGGTGTAGAGTGTAGGGTATAGAGTGTAGGGTATAGAGTGTAGAGTGTAGGGTATAGAGTGTAGGGTATAGAGTGTAGGGTATAGAGTGTAGGGTATAGAGTGTAGAGTGTAGGGTATAGCGTGTAGAGTGTCGGGTATAGAGTGTAGGGTATAGAGTGTAGGGTATAGAGTGTAGAGTGTAGGGTATAGAGTGTAGAGTGTAGGGTATAGAGTGTATGGTATAGAGTGTAGGGTATAGAGTGTAGGGTGTAGAGCGTTGGGTATAGAGTGTAGGGTATAGAGTGTAGGGTATAGAGTGTAGGGTATAGAGTGTAGGGTATAGAGTGTAGAGTGTAGGGATTAGAGTGTAGGGTATAGAGTGTAGGGTATAGTGTGCAGGGTATAGAGTGTAGAGTGTAGGGTATAGAGTGTAGAGTGTAGGGTATAGAGTGTAGGGTATAGAATGTAGGGTATAGAGTGTAGGGCATAGAGTGTAGGGTATAGAGTGTAGGGTATAGAGTGTAGAGTGTAGGGTATAGAGTGTAGGGTATAGAGTGTAGGGTATAGAGTGTATAGTGTAGGGTATAGAGTGTAGGGTATAGAATGTAGGGTATAGAGTGTAGGGTATAGAGTGTAGGGCATAGAGTGTAGGGTATAGAGTGTAGGGTATAGAATGTAGAGTGTAGGGTATAGAGTGTAGGGTATAGAGTGTAGGGTATAGAGTGTAGAGTGTAGGGCATAGAGTGTAGAGTGTAGGGTATAGAGTGTAGGGTATAGAGTGTAGGGTAGAGAGTGTAGGGTAGAGAGTGTAGAGTGTAGGGATTAGAGTGTAGGGTATAGAGTGTAGGGTGTAGAGTGTAGGGCATAGAGTGTAGAGTGTAGGGTATAGAGTGTATGGTATAGAGTGTAGAGTATAGAGTGTAGGGTGTAGAGTGTAGGGTATAGAGTGTAGGGTATAGAGTGTAGGGTATAGAGTGTAGGGAATAGAGTGTTGAGTGTAAGGTACAGAGTGTAGAGTGTAGGGCATAGAGTGTAGAGTGTAGGGTATAGAGTGTAGGGTATAGAGTGTAGGGTATAGAGTGTAGGGTATACAGTGTAGGGTATAGAGTGTAGAGTGTAGGGTATAGAGTGTAGAGTGTAGGGTATAGAGTGTAGAGTGGAGGGCATAGAGTGTAGATTGTAGGGTATAGAGTGTAGGGTATAGAGTGTAGGGTATAGAGTGTAGGGTATAGAGTGTAGAGTGTAGGGTATAGAGTGTAGAGTGTAGGGTATAGAGTGTAGGGTACAGAGTGTAGGGTATAGAGTGTAGGGTAGAGAGTGTAGAGTGTAGGGTATAGAGTGTAGGGTACAGAGTGTAGGGTATAGAGTGTAGAGTGTAGGGATTAGAGTGTAGGGTATAGAGTGTAGGGTGTGGAGTGTAGGGTATAGAGTGTAGAGTGTAGGGTATAGAGTGTATGGTATAGAGTGTAGGGTATAGAGTGTAGGGTGTAGAGTGTAGGGTATAGAGTGTAGGGTATAGAGTGTAGGGTATAGAGTGTAGGGTATAGAGTGTAGGGAATAGAGTGTAGAGTGTAAGGTATAGAGTGTAGAGTGTAGGGTATAGAGTGTAAGGTATAGAGTGTAGAGTGTAGGGATTAGAGTGTAGGGTATAGAGTGTAGGGTGTAGAGTGTAGGGCATAGAGTGTAGAGTGTAGGTTATAGAGTGTATGGTATAGAGTGTAGAGTATAGAGTGTAGGGTGTAGAGTGTAGGGTATAGAGTGTAGGGTATAGAGTGTAGGGTATAGAGTGTAGGGAATAGAGTGTAGAGTGTAAGGTATAGAGTGTAGAGTGTAGGGTATAGAGTGTAGGGTATAGAGTGTAGAGTGTAGGTATTAGAGTGTAGGGTATAGAGTGTAGGGTATAGTGTGTAGGGTATAGAGTGTAGGGTATAGAGTGTAGAGTGTAGGGTATAGAGTGTAGGGTATAGAGTGTAGGGTATAGAGTGTAGGGCATAGAGTGTAGGGTATAGAGTGTAGGGTATAGAGTGTAGAGTGTAGGGTATAGAGTGTAGGGTATAGAGTGTAGGGTATAGAGTGTAGAGTGTAGGGTATAGAGTGTAGGGTATAGAGTGTAGGGTATAGAGTGTAGGGCATAGAGTGTAGGGTATAGAGTGTAGGGTATAGAGTGTAGAGTGTAGGGTATAGATTTTAGGGTATAGAGTGTAGGGTATAGAGTGTAGAGTGTAGGGCATAGAGTGTAGAGTGTAGGGTATAGAGTGTAGGGTATAGAGTGTAGGGTAGAGAGTGTAGGGTAGAGAGTGTAGAGTGTAGGGATTAGAGTGTAGGGTATAGAGTGTAGGGTGTAGAGTGTAGTGCATAGAGTGTAGAGTATAGGGTATAGAGTGTATGGTATAGAGTGTGGAGTAAAGAGTGTAGGGTGTAGAGTGTAGGGTATAGAGTGTAGGGTATAGAGTGTAGGGTATAGAGTGTAGGGAATAGAGTGTTGAGTGTAAGGTACAGAGTGTAGAGTGTAGGGCATAGAGTGTAGAGTGTAGGGTATAGAGTGTAGGGTATAGAGTGCAGGGTATAGAGTGTAGGGTATACAGTGTAGGGTATAGAGTGTAGAGTGTAGGGTATAGAGTGTAGAGTGTAGGGTATAGAGTGTAGAGTGTAGGGCATAGAGTGTAGATTGTAGGGTATAGAGTGTAGGGTATAGAGTGTAGGGTATAGAGTGTAGGGTATAGAGTGTAGAGTGTAGGGTATAGAGTGTAGAGTGTAGGGTATAGAGTGTAGGGTACAGAGTGTAGGGTATAGAGTGTAGGGTAGAGAGTGTAGAGTGTAGGGTATAGAGTGTAGGGTATAGAGTGTAGGGTATAGAGTGTAGAGTGTAGGGATTAGAGTGTAGGGTATAGAGTGTAGGGTGTGGAGTGTAGGGTATAGAGTGTAGAGTGTAGGGTATAGAGTGTATGGTATAGAGTGTAGGGTATAGAGTGTAGGGTGTAGAGTGTAGGGTATAGAGTGTAGGGTATAGAGTGTAGGGTATAGAGTGTAGGGTATAGAGTGTAGGGAATAGAGTGTAGAGTGTAAGGTATAGAGTGTAGAGTGTAGGGTATAGAGTGTAAGGTATAGAGTGTAGAGTGTAGGGATTAGAGTGTAGGGTATAGAGTGTAGGGTGTAGAGTGTAGGGTATAGAGTGTAGAGTGTAGGGTATAGAGTGTATGGTATAGAGTGTAGGGTATAGAGTGTAGGGTGTAGAGTGTAGGTTATAGAGTGTAGGGTATAGAGTGTAGGGTATAGAGTGTAGGGTATAGAGTGTAGGGAATAGAGTGTGGAGTGTAAGGTATAGAGTGTAGAGTGTAGGGTATAGAGTGTAGGGTATAGACTGTAGGGTATAGAGTGTAGGGTATAGAGTGTAGGGTATAGATTGTAGCGTGTAGGCTATAGAGTGTAGGGTATAGAGTGTAGAGTGTAGGGTATAGAGTGTAGGGTATAGAGTGTAGGGTATAGAGTGTAGGGTATAGAGTGTAGAGTGTAGGGTATAGAGTGTAGGGTATAGAGTGTAGGGTATAGAGTGTAGAGTGTAGGGATTAGAGTGTAGGGTATAGAGTGTAGGGTATAGAGTGTAGAGTGTAGGGTAGAGAGTGTAGGATATAGAGTGTAGAGTGTAGGGTATAGAGTGTAGGGTATAGAGTGTAGGGTATAGAGTGTAGGGTATAGAGTGTAGAGTGTAGGGTATAGAGTGTAGGGTATAGAGTGTAGGGTATAGAGTGTAGAGTGTAGGGTATAGAGTGTAGTGTATAGAGTGTAGGGTATAGAGTGTAGGGCATAGAGTGTAGGGTATAGAGTGTAGGGTATAGAGTGTAGGGTATAGAGTGTAGGGTATAGAGTGTAGAGTGTAGGGTATAGAGTGTAGGGTATAGAGTGTAGGGTATAGAGTGTAGAGTGTAGGGTATAGCGTGTAGAGTGTCGGGTATAGAGTGTAGGGTATAGAGTGTAGGGTTTAGAGTGTAGGGTATAGAGTGTAGAGTGTAGAGTATAGAGTGTAGAGTGTAGGGTATAGAGTGTATGGTATAGAGTGTAGGGTATAGAGTGTAGGGTGTAGAGCGTTGGGTATAGAGTGTAGGGTATAGAGTGTAGGGTATAGAGTGTAGGGAATAGATTGTAGAGTGTAAGGTATAGAGTGTAGAGTGTAGGGTATAGAGTGTAGGGTATAGAGTGTAGAGTGTAGGGATTAGAGTGTAGGGTATAGAGTGTAGGGTATAGTGTGCAGGGTATAGAGTGTAGAGTGTAGGGTATAGAGTGTAGAGTGTAGGGTATAGAGTGTAGGGTATAGAGTGTAGGGTATAGAGTGTAGGGCATAGAGTGTAGGGTATAGAGTGTAGGGTATAGAGTGTAGAGTGTAGGGTATAGAGTGTAGGGTATAGAGTGTAGGGTATAGAGTGTAGAGTGTAGGGTATAGAGTGTAGGGTATAGAGTGTAGGGTATAGAGTGTAGGGTATAGAGTGTAGGGTATAGAGTGTAGAGTGTAGGGTATAGAGTGTAGGGTATAGAGTGTAGGGTATAGAGTGTAGAGTGTAGGGCATAGAGTGTAGAGTGTAGGGTATAGAGTGTAGGGTATAGAGTGTAGGGTAGAGAGTGTAGGGTAGAGAGTGTAGAGTGTAGGGATTAGAGTGTAGGGTATAGAGTGTAGGGTGTAGAGTGTAGGGCATAGAGTGTAGAGTGTAGGGTATAGAGTGTATGGTATAGAGTGTAGAGTATAGAGTGTAGGGTGTAGAGTGTAGGGTATAGAGTGTAGGGTATAGAGTGTAGGGTATAGAGTGTAGGGAATAGAATGTTGAGTGTAAGGTACAGAGTGTAGAGTGTAGGGCATAGAGTGTAGAGTGTAGGGTATAGAGTTTAGGGTATAGAGTGTAGGGTATAGAGTGTAGGGTATACAGTGTAGGGTATAGAGTGTAGAGTGTAGGGTATAGAGTGTAGAGTGTAGGGTATAGAGTGTAGAGTGGAGGGCATAGAGTGTAGATTGTAGGGTATAGAGTGTAGGGTATAGAGTGTAGGGTATAGAGTGTAGGGTATAGAGTGTAGAGTGTAGGGTATAGAGTGTAGAGTGTAGGGTATAGAGGGTAGGCTACAGAGTGTAGGGTATAGAGTGTAGGGTAGAGAGTGTAGAGTGTAGGGTATAGAGTGTAGGGTATAGAGTGTAGGGTATAGAGTGTAGAGTGTAGGGATTAGAGTGTAGGGTACAGAGTGTAGGGTGTGGAGTGTAGGGTATAGAGTGTAGAGTGTAGGGTATAGAGTGTATGGTATAGAGTGTAGGGTATAGAGTGTAGGGTGTAGAGTGTAGGGTATAGAGTGTAGGGTATAGAGTGTAGGGTATAGAGTGTAGGGTATAGAGTGTAGGGAATAGAGTGTAGAGTGTAAGGTATAGAGTGTAGAGTGTAGGGTATAGAGTGTAAGGTATAGAGTGTAGAGTGTAGGGATTAGAGTGTAGGGTATAGAGTGTAGGGTGTAGAGTGTAGGGCATAGAGTGTAGAGTGTAGGTTATAGAGTGTATGGTATAGAGTGTAGAGTATAGAGTGTAGGGTGTAGAGTGTAGGGTATAGAGTGTAGGGTATAGAGTGTAGGGTATAGAGTGTAGGGAATAGAGTGTAGAGTGTAAGGTATAGAGTGTAGAGTGTAGGGTATAGAGTGTAGGGTATAGAGTGTAGGGAATAGAGTGTTGAGTGTAAGGTACAGAGTGTAGAGTGTAGGGCATAGAGTGTAGAGTGTAGGGTATAGAGTGTAGGGTATAGAGTGCAGGGTATAGAGTGTAGGGTATACAGTGTAGGGTATAGAGTGTAGAGTGTAGGGTATAGAGTGTAGAGTGTAGGGTATAGAGTGTAGAGTGTAGGGCATAGAGTGTAGATTGTAGGGTATAGAGTGTAGGGTATAGAGTGTAGGGTATAGAGTGTAGAGTGTAGGGTATAGAGTGTAGAGTGTAGGGTATAGAGTGTAGGGTACAGAGTGTAGGGTATAGAGTGTAGGGTAGAGAGTGTAGAGTGTAGGGTATAGAGTGTAGGGTATAGAGTGTAGGGTATAGAGTGTAGAGTGTAGGGCATAGAGTGTAGAGTGTAGGGTATAGAGTGTAGGGTATAGAGTGTAGGGTAGAGAGTGTAGGGTAGAGAGTGTAGAGTGTAGGGATTAGAGTGTAGGGTATAGAGTGTAGGGTGTAGAGTGTAGGGCATAGAGTGTAGAGTGTAGGGTATAGAGTGTATGGTATAGAGTGTAGAGTATAGAGTGTAGGGTGTAGAGTGTAGGGTATAGAGTGTAGGGTATAGAGTGTAGGCTATAGAGTGTAGGGAATAGAGTGTTGAGTGTAAGGTACAGAGTGTAGAGTGTAGGGCATAGAGTGTAGAGTGTAGGGTATAGAGTGTAGGGTATAGAGTGCAGGGTATAGAGTGTAGGGTATACAGTGTAGGGTATAGAGTGTAGAGTGTAGGGTATAGAGTGTAGAGTGTAGGGTATAGAGTGTAGAGTGTAGGGCATAGAGTGTAGATTGTAGGGTATAGAGTGTAGGGTATAGAGTGTAGGGTATAGAGTGTAGGGTATAGAGTGTAGAGTGTAGGGTATAGAGTGTAGAGTGTAGGGTATAGAGTGTAGGGTACAGAGTGTAGGGTATAGAGTGTAGGGTAGAGAGTGTAGAGTGTAGGGATTAGAGTGTAGGGTATAGAGTGTAGGGTATAGTGTGCAGGGTATAGAGTGTAGAGTGTAGGGTATAGAGTGTAGAGTGTAGGGTATAGAGTGTAGGGTATAGAGTGTAGGGCATAGAGTGTAGGGTATAGAGTGTAGGGTATAGAGTGTAGAGTGTAGGGTATAGAGTGTAGGGTATAGAGTGTAGGGTATAGAGTGTAGAGTGTAGGGTATAGAGTGTAGGGTATAGAGTGTAGGGTATAGAGTGTAGGGTATAGAGTGTAGGGCATAGAGTGTAGGGTATAGAGTGTAGGGTATAGAGTGTAGAGTGTAGGGTATAGAGTGTAGGGTATAGAGTGTAGGGTATAGAGTGTAGAGTGTAGGGCATAGAGTGTAGAGTGTAGGGTATAGAGTGTAGGGTATAGAGTGTAGGGTAGAGAGTGTAGGGTAGAGAGTGTAGAGTGTAGGGATTAGAGTGTAGGGTATAGAGTGTAGGGTGTAGAGTGTAGGGCATAGAGTGTAGAGTGTAGGGTATAGAGTGTATGGTATTGAGTGTAGAGTATAGAGTGTAGGGTGTAGAGTGTAGGGTATAGAGTGTAGGGTATAGAGTGTAGGGTATAGAGTGTAGGGAATAGAATGTTGAGTGTAAGGTACAGAGTGTAGAGTGTAGGGCATAGAGTGTAGAGTGTAGGGTATAGAGTTTAGGGTATAGAGTGTAGGGTATAGAGTGTAGGGTATACAGTGTAGGGTATAGAGTGTAGAGTGTAGGGTATAGAGTGTAGAGTGTAGGGTATAGAGTGTAGAGTGGAGGGCATAGAGTGTAGATTGTAGGGTATAGAGTGTAGGGTATAGAGTGTAGGGTATAGAGTGTAGGGTATAGAGTGTAGAGTGTAGGGTATAGAGTGTAGAGTGTAGGGTATAGAGGGTAGGCTACAGAGTGTAGGGTATAGAGTGTAGGGTAGAGAGTGTAGAGTGTAGGGTATAGAGTGTAGGGTATAGAGTGTAGGGTATAGAGTGTGGAGTGTAGGGATTAGAGTGTAGGGTACAGAGTGTAGGGTGTGGAGTGTAGGGTATAGAGTGTAGAGTGTAGGGTATAGAGTGTATGGTATAGAGTGTAGGGAATAGAGTGTAGGGTGTAGAGTGTAGGGTATAGAGTGTAGGGTATAGAGTGTAGGGTATAGAGTGTAGGGTATAGAGTGTAGGGAATAGAGTGTAGAGTGTAAGGTATAGAGTGTAGAGTGTAGGGTATAGAGTGTAAGGTATAGAGTGTAGAGTGTAGGGATTAGAGTGTAGGGTATGGAGTGTAGGGTGTAGAGTGTAGGGCATAGAGTGTAGAGTGTAGGTTATAGAGTGTATGGTATAGAGTGTAGAGTATAGAGTGTGGGGTGTAGAGTGTAGGGTATAGAGTGTAGGGTATAGAGTGTAGGGTATAGAGTGTAGGGAATAGAGTGTAGAGTGTAAGGTATAGAGTGTAGAGTGTAGGGTATAGAGTGTAGGGTATAGAGTGTAGGGTATAGAGTGTAGGGAATAGAGTGTTGAGTGTAAGGTACAGAGTGTAGAGTGTAGGGCATAGAGTGTAGAGTGTAGGGTATAGAGTGTAGGGTATAGAGTGCAGGGTATAGAGTGTAGGGTATACAGTGTAGGGTATAGAGTGTAGAGTGTAGGGTATAGAGTGTAGAGTGTAGGGTATAGAGTGTAGAGTGTAGGGCATAGAGTGTAGATTGTAGGGTATAGAGTGTAGGGTATAGAGTGTAGGGTATAGAGTGTAGAGTGTAGGGTATAGAGTGTAGAGTGTAGGGTATAGAGTGTAGGGTACAGAGTGTAGGGTATAGAGTGTAGGGTAGAGAGTGTAGAGTATAGGGTATAGAGTGTAGGGTATAGAGTGTAGGGTATAGAGTGTAGAGTGTAGGGATTAGAGTGTAGGGTATAGAGTGTAGGGTGTGGAGTGTAGGGTATAGAGTGTAGAGTGTAGGGTATAGAGTGTATGGTATAGAGTGTAGGGTATAGCGTGTAGGGTGTAGAGTGTAGGGTATAGAGTGTAGGGTATAGAGTGTAGGGTATAGAGTGTAGGGTATAGAGTGTAGGGAATAGAGTGTAGAGTGTAAGGTATAGAGTGTAGAGTGTAGGGTATAGAGTGTAAGGTATAGAGCTTAGAGTGTAGGGATTAGAGTGTAGGGTATAGAGTGTAGGGTGTAGAGTGTAGGGTATAGAGTGTAGAGTGTAGGGTATAGAGTGTATGGTATAGAGTGTAGGGTATAGAGTGTAGGGTGTAGAGTGTAGGGTATAGAGTGTAGGGTATAGAGTGTAGGGTATAGAGTGTAGGGAATAGAGTGTGGAGTGTAAGGTATAGAGTGTAGAGTGTAGGGTATAGAGTGTAGGGTATAGACTGTAGGGTATAGAGTGTAGGGTATAGAGTGTAGGGTATAGATTGTAGCGTGTAGGCTATAGAGTGTAGGGTATAGAGTGTAGAGTGTAGGGTATAGAGTGTAGGGTATAGAGTGTAGGGTATAGAGTGTAGGGTATAGAGTGTAGAGTGTAGGGTATAGAGTGTATGTTATAGTGTAGGGTATAGAGTGTAGGGTATAGAGTGTAGAGTGTAGGGATTAGAGTGTAGGGTATAGAGTGTAGTGTGTAGAGTGTAGGGTATAGAGTGTAGAGTGTAGGGTATAGAGTGTATGGTATAGAGTGTAGGGTATAGAGTGTAGGGTGTAGAGTGTAGGGTATAGAGTGTAGGGTATAGAGTGTAGGGAATAGAGTGTAAAGTGTAAGGTATAGAGTGTAGAGTATAGGGTATAGAGTGTAGGGTATAGAGTGTAGAGTGTAGGGATTAGAGTGTAGGGTATAGAGTGTAGGGTGTAGAGTGTAGGGTATAGAGTGTAGAGTGTAGGGTATAGAGTGTATGGTATAGAGTGTAGGGTATAGAGTGTAGGGTGTAGAGTGTAGGGTATAGAGTGTAGGGTATAGAGTGTAGGGTATAGAGTGTAAGGTATAGAGTGTAGGGAATAGAGTGTAGAGTGTAAGGTATAGAGTGTAGAGTGTAGGGTATAGAGTGTAGGGTATAGACTGTAGGGTATAGAGTGTAGGGTATAGATTGTAGGCTATAGAGTGTAGGGTATAGAGTGTAGGGTATAGAGTGTAGGGTATAGAGTGTAGGGTATAGAGTGTAGGGTATAGAGTGTAGAGTGTAGGGTATAGTGTGTAGGGTATAGAGTGCAGGGTGTAGAGTGTAGGGTATAGAGTGTAGGGTATAGAATGTAGAGTGTAGGGTATAGAGTGTATGCTATAGAGTGTATGGTGTAGAGTGTATGGTATAGAGTGTAGGGTATAGAGTGTAGAGTGTAGGGTATAGAGTGTAGGGTATAGAGTGTAGGGTATAGAGTGTATGTTATAGAGTGTAGGATATAGAGTGTAGAGTGTAGGGTATAGAGTTTAGAGTGTAGGGTATAGAGTGTAGGGTATAGAGTGTAAGGTATAGAGTGTAGGGTGTAGAGTGTAGGGTATAGATTGTAGGGTATAGAGTGTAGGGTATAGAGTGTACGGTATAGAGTGTAGGGTATGGAGTGTATGGTATAGAGTGTAGGGTATAGAGTGTAGGGTATAGAGTGTAGGGTATAGAGTGTAGAGTGTAGGGTATAGAGTGTAGGGTATAGAGTGTAGGGTATACAGTGTAGGGTATAGAGTGTAGGGTATAGAGTGTAGGGTATAGAGTGTAGGGTATAGAGTGTAGAGTGTAGGGTATAGAGTTTAGAGTGTAGGGTATAGAGTGTAGGGTATAGAGTGTAAGGTATAGAGTGTAGGGTGTAGAGTGTAGGGTATAGAGTGTAGGGTATAGAGTGTAGGGTATAGAGTGTACGGTATAGAGTGTAGGGTATAGAGTGTATGGTATAGAGTGTAGGGTATAGAGTGTAGGGTATAGAGTGTAGGGTATAGAGTGCATGGTATAGATTGTAGGGTATAGAGTGTAGGGTATAGAGTGCAGGGTATAGAGTGTAGAGTGTAGGGTATAGAGTGTAGAGTGTAGGGTATAGAGTGTAGAGTGTAGGGTATAGATTGTATGGTATAGAGTGTAGGGTATAGAATGTAGGGTGTAGAGTGTTGGGTATAGAGTGTAGGGTATAGAGTGTAGGGTATAGAGTGTAGGGTATGGAGTGTAGGGTATAGAGTGTAGGGAATAGAGTGTAGAGTGTAAGGTGTAGAGTGTAGGGTATAGAGTGTAGGGTATAGAGTGTAGAGTGTAGGGATTAGAGTGTAGGGTATAGAGTGTAGGGTATAGAGTGTATGGTATAGAGTGTAGAGTGTAGGGTATAGAGTGTAGAGTGTAGGGTATAGAGTGTAGGGTATAGAGTGTAGGGTATAGAGTGTAGGGTAGAGTGTGTAGAGTGTAGGGTATAGAGTGTAGGGTATAGAGTGTAGGATATAGAGTGTAGAGTGTAGGGATTAGAGTGTAGGGTATAGAGTGTAGGGTGTAGAGTGTAGGGTATAGAGTGTAGAGTGTAGGGTATAGAGTGTATGGTATAGAGTGTAGGGTATAGAGTGTAGGGTGTAGAGTGTAGGGTATAGAGTGTAGGGTATAGAGTGTAGGGTATAGAGTGTAGGGAATAGAGTGTAGAGTGTAAGGTATAGAGTGTAGAGTGTAGGGTATAGAGTGTAGGGAATAGAATGTAGAGTGAAGGGATTAGAGTGTAGGGTATAGAGTGTAGGGTGTAGAGTGTAGGCTATAGAGTGTAGAGTGTAGGGTATAGAGTGTATGGTACAGAGTGTAGGGTATAGAGTGTAGGGTATAGTGTGTAGGGTATAGAGTGTAGAGTGTAGGGTGTAGAGTGTAGGGTATAGAGTGTAGGGTATAGAGTGTAGGGTATAGAGTGTAGGGCATAGAGTGTAGGGTATAGAGTGTAGGGTATAGAGTGTAGAGTGTAGGGTATAGAGTGTAGGGTATAGAGTGTAGGGTATAGAGTGTAGAGTGTAGGGTATATAGTGTAGGGTATAGAGTGTAGGGTATAGAGTGTAGGGCATAGAGTGTAGGGTATAGAGTGTAGGGTTTAGAGTGTAGAGTGTAGGGTATAGAGTGTAGGGTATAGAGTGTAGCGTATAGAGTGTAGAGTGTAGGGCATAGAGTGTAGAGTGTAGGGTATAGAGTGTAGGGTATAGAGTGTAGGGTAGAGAGTGTAGGGTAGAGAGTGTAGAGTGTAGGGATTAGAGTGTAGGGTATAGAGTGTAGGGTGTAGAGTGTAGGGCATAGAGTGTAGAGTGTCGGGTATAGAGTGTATGGTATAGAGTGTAGAGTATAGAGTGTAGGGTGTAGAGTGTAGGGTATAGAGTGTAGGGTATAGAGTGTAGGGTTTAGAGTGTAGGGAATAGAGTGTTGAGTGTAAGGTACAGAGTGTAGAGTGTAGGGCATAGAGTGTAGAGTGTAGGGTATAGAGTGTAGGGTATAGAGTGTAGGGTATAGAGTGTAGGGTATACAGTGTAGGTTATAGAGTGTAGAGTGTAGGGTATAGAGTGTAGAGTGTAGGGTATAGAGTGTAGAGTGTAGGGCATAGAGTGTAGATTGTAGGGTATAGAGTGTAGGGTATAGAGTGTAGGGTATAGAGTGTAGGGTATAGAGTGTAGAGTGTAGGGTAGAGAGTGTAGAGTGTAGGGTATAGAGTGTAGGGTATAGAGTGTAGGGTATAGAGTGTAGAGTGTAGGGATTAGAGTGTAGGGTATAGAGTGTAGGGTGTGGAGTGTAGGGTATAGAGTGTAGAGTGTAGGGATTAGAGTGTAGGGTATAGAGTGTAGGGTATAGAGTGTAGGGTACAGAGTGTAGGGAATAGAGTGTAGAGTGTAAGGTATAGAGTGTAGAGTATAGGGTATAGAGTGTAGGGTATAGAGTGTAGGGTATAGAGTGTAGGGTATAGAGTGTAGGGTATAGAGTGTAGGGAATAGAGTGTAGAGTGTAAGGTATAGAGTGTAGAGTGTAGGGTATAGAGTGTAAGGTATAGAGTGTAGAGTGTAGGGATTAGAGTGTAGGGTATAGAGTGTAGGGTGTAGAGTGTAGGGCATAGAGTGTAGAGTGTAGGGTATAGAGTGTATGGTATAGAGTGTAGAGTATAGAGTGTAGGGTGTAGAGTGTAGGGTATAGAGTGTAGGGTATAGAGTGTAGGGAATAGAGTGTAGAGTGTAAGGTATAGAGTGTAGAGTGTAGGGTATCGAGTGTAGGGTATAGAGTGTAGAGTGTAGGGATTAGAGTGTAGGGTATAGAGTGTAGGGTATAGTGTGTAGGGTATAGAGTGTAGAGTGTAGGGTATAGAGTGTAGAGTGTAGGGTATAGAGTGTAGGGTATAGAGTGTAGAGTGTAGGGTATAGAGTGTATGCTATAGAGTGTATGGTGTAGAGTGTATGGTATAGAGTGTAGGGTATACAGTGTAGAGTGTATGGTATAGAGTGTAGGGTGTAGAGTGTAGGGTATAGAGTGTATGTTATAGAGTGTAGGGTATAGAGTGTAGGGTAGTGAGTGTAGAGTGTAGGGTATAGAGTGTAGGGTATAGAGTGTAGGGTATAGAGTGTAGAGTGTAGGGATTAGAGTGTAGGGTATAGAGTGTAGTGTGTAGAATGTAGGGTATGGAGTGTAGAGTGTAGGGTATAGAGTGTATGGTATAGAGTGTAGGGTATAGAGTGTAGGGTGTAGAGTGTAGGGTATAGAGTGTAGGGTATAGAGTGTAGGGTATAGAGTGTAGGGAATAGAGTGTAGAGTGTAAGGTATAGAGTGTAGAGTATAGGGTATAGAGTGTAGGGTATAGAGTGTAGAGTGTAGGGATTAGAGTGTAGGGTATAGAGTGTAGGGTGTAGAGTGTAGGGTATAGAGTGTAGGGTGTAGAGTGTAGGGTATAGAGTGTAGGGTATAGAGTGTATGGTATAGAGTGTAGGGTATAGAGTGTAGGGTGTAGAGTGTAGGGTATAGAGTGTAGGGTATAGAGTGTAGGGTATAGAGTGTAGGGTATAGAGTGTAGGGTGTAGAGTGTAGGGTATAGAGTGTAGGGTATAGAGTGTAGGGTATAGAGTGTAGGGTATAGAGTGTAGGGAATCGAGTGTAGAGTGTAAGGTATAGAGTGTAGAGTGTAGGGTATAGAGTGTAGGGTATAGACTGTAGGGTATAGAGTGTAGGGTATAGATTGTAGGCTATAGAGTGTAGGGCATAGAGTGTAGGGTATAGAGTGTAGGGTATAGAGTGTAGGGTATAGAGTGTAGGGTATAGAGTGTAGAGTGTAGGGTATAGTGTGTAGGGTATAGAGTGCAGGTTGTAGAGTGTAGGGTATAGAGTGTAGGGTATAGAGTGTAGAGTGTCGGGTATAGAGTGTATGCTATAGAGTGTATGGTGTAGAGTGTATGGTATAGAGTGTAGGGTATAGAGTGTAGAGTGTAGGGTATAGAGTGTAGGGTATAGAGTGTAGGGTATAGAGTGTATGTTATAGAGTGTAGGGTATAGAGTGTAGAGTGTAGGGTATAGAGTTTAGAGTGTAGGGTATAGAGTGTAGGGTATAGAGTGTAAGGTATAGAGTGTAGGGTGTAGAGTGTAGGGTATAGATTGTAGGGTATAGAGTGTAGGGTATAGAGTGTACGGTATAGAGTGTAGGGTATGGAGTGTATGGTATAGAGTGTAGGGTATAGAGTGTAGGGTATAGAGTGTAGGGTATAAAGTGTAGAGTGTAGGAAATAGCGTGTAGAGTGTAGGGTATAGATTGTATGGTATAGAGTGTAGAGTATAGAATGTAGGGTGTAGAGTGTTGGGTATAGAGTGTAGGGTATAGAGTGTAGGGTATAGAGTGTAGGGTATAGAGTGTAGGGAATAGAGTGTAGAGTGTAAGGTATAGAGTGTAGAGTGTAGGGTATAGAGTGTAGGGTATAGAGTGTAGAGTGTAGGGATTAGAGTGTAGGGTATAGAGTGTAGGGTATAGAGTGTATGGTATAGAGTGTAGAGTGTAGGGTATAGAGTGTAGAGTGTAGGGTATAGAGTGTAGGGTATACAGTGTAGGGTATAGAGTGTAGGGTAGAGTGTGTAGAGTGTAGGGTATAGAGTGTAGGGTATAGAGTGTAGAGTGTAGGGATTAGAGTGTAGGGTATAGAGTGTAGGGTGTAGAGTGTAGGGTATAGAGTGTAGAGTGTAGGGTATAGAGTGTATGGTATAGAGTGTAGGGTATAGAGTGTAGGGTGTAGAGTGTAGGGTATAGAGTGTAGGGTATAGAGTGTAGGGTATAGAGTGTAGGGAATAGAGTGTAGAGTGTAAGGTATAGAGTGTAGAGTGTAGGGTATAGAGTGTAGGGTATAGAGTGTAGAGTGAAGGGATTAGAGTGTAGGGTATAGAGTGTAGGATGTAGAGTGTAGGGTATAGAGTGTAGAGTGTAGGGTATAGAGTGTATGGTACAGAGTGTAGGGTATAGAGTGTAGGGTATAGTGTGTAGGGTATAGAGTGTAGAGTGTAGGGTATAGAGTGTAGAGTGTAGGGTATAGAGTGTAGGGTATAGAGTGTAGGATATAGAGTGTAGGGCATAGAGTGTAGGGTATAGAGTGTAGGGTATAGAGTGTAGAGTGTAGGGTATAGAGTGTAGGGTATAGAGTGTAGGGTATAGAGTGTAGGGTATAGAGTGTAGGGTATAGAGTGTAGGGTATAGAGTGTAGGGTATAGAGTGTAGGGCATAGAGTGTAGGGTATAGAGTGTAGGGTATAGAGTGTAGAGTGTAGGGTATAGAGTGTAGGGTATAGAGTGTAGCGTATAGAGTGTAGAGTGTAGGGCATAGAGTGTAGAGTGTAGGGTATAGAGTGTAGGGTATAGAGTGTAGGGTAGAGAGTGTAGGGTAGAGAGTGTAGAGTGTAGGGATTAGAGTGTAGGGTATAGAGTGTAGGGTGTAGAGTGTAGGGCATAGAGTGTAGAGTGTAGGGTATAGAGTGTATGGTATAGAGTGTAGAGTATAGAATGTAGGGTGTAGAGTGTAGGGTATAGAGTGTAGGGTATAGAGTGTAGGGTTTAGAGTGTAGGGAATAGAGTGTTGAGTGTAAGGTACAGAGTGTAGAGTGTAGGGCATAGAGTGTAGAGTGTAGGGTATAGAGTGTAGTGTATAGAGTGTAGGGTATAGAGTGTAGGGTATACAGTGTAGGGTATAGAGTGTAGAGTGTAGGGTATAGAGTGTAGAGTGTAGGGTATAGAGTGTAGAGTGTAGGGTATAGAGTGTAGGGTATAGAGTGTAGGGTATAGAGTGTAGGGTATAGAGTGTAGGGCATAGAGTGTAGGGTATAGAGTGTAGGGTATAGAGTGTAGAGTGTAGGGTATAGAGTGTAGGGTATAGAGTGTAGCGTATAGAGTGTAGAGTGTAGGGCATAGAGTGTAGAGTGTAGGGTATAGAGTGTAGGGTATAGAGTGTAGGGTAGAGAGTGTAGGGTAGAGAGTGTAGAGTGTAGGGATTAGAGTGTAGGGTATAGAGTGTAGGGTGTAGAGTGTAGGGCATAGAGTGTAGAGTGTAGGGTATAGAGTGTATGGTATAGAGTGTAGAGTATAGAGTGTAGGGTGTAGAGTGTAGGGTATAGAGTGTAGGGTATAGAGTGTAGGGTTTAGAGTGTAGGGAATAGAGTGTTGAGTGTAAGGTACAGATTGTAGAGTGTAGGGCATAGAGTGTAGAGTGTAGGGTATAGAGTGTAGTGTATAGAGTGTAGGGTATAGAGTGTAGGGTATACAGTGTAGGGTATAGAGTGTAGAGTGTAGGGTATAGAGTGTAGAGTGTAGGGTATAGAGTGTAGAGTGTAGGGCATAGAGTGTAGATTGTAGGGTATAGAGTGTAGGGTATAGAGTGTAGGGTATAGAGTGTAGGGTATAGAGTGTAGAGTGTAGGGTAGAGAGTGTAAAGTGTAGGGTATAGAGTGCAAGGTATAGAGTGTAGGGTATAGAGTGTAGAGTGTAGGGATTAGAGTGTAGGGTATAGAGTGTAGGGTGTGGAGTGTAGGGTATAGAGTGTAGAGTGTAGGGATTAGAGTGTAGGGTATAGAGTGTAGGGTATAGAGTGTAGGGTACAGAGTGTAGGGAATAGAGTGTAGGGTGTAGAGTGTAGGGTATAGAGTGTAGGGTATAGAGTGTAGGGTATAGAGTGTAGGGTATAGAGTGTAGGGAATCGAGTGTAGAGTGTAAGGTATAGAGTGTAGAGTGTAGGGTATAGAGTGTAGGGTATAGACTGTAGGGTATAGAGTGTAGGGTATAGATTGTAGGCTATAGAGTGTAGGGCATAGAGTGTAGGGTATAGAGTGTAGGGTATAGAGTGTAGGGTATAGAGTGTAGGGTATAGAGTGTAGAGTGTAGGGTATAGTGTGTAGGGTATAGAGTGCAGGTTGTAGAGTGTAGGGTATAGAGTGTAGGGTATAGAGTGTAGAGTGTCGGGTATAGAGTGTATGCTATAGAGTGTATGGTGTAGAGTGTATGGTATAGAGTGTAGGGTATAGAGTGTAGAGTGTAGGGTATAGAGTGTAGGGTATAGAGTGTAGGGTATAGAGTGTATGTTATAGAGTGTAGGGTATAGAGTGTAGAGTGTAGGGTATAGAGTTTAGAGTGTAGGGTATAGAGTGTAGGGTATAGAGTGTAAGGTATAGAGTGTAGGGTGTAGAGTGTAGGGTATAGATTGTAGGGTATAGAGTGTAGGGTATAGAGTGTACGGTATAGAGTGTAGGGTATGGAGTGTATGGTATAGAGTGTAGGGTATAGAGTGTAGGGTATAGAGTGTAGGGTATAAAGTGTAGAGTGTAGGAAATAGCGTGTAGAGTGTAGGGTATAGATTGTATGGTATAGAGTGTAGAGTATAGAATGTAGGGTGTAGAGTGTTGGGTATAGAGTGTAGGGTATAGAGTGTAGGGTATAGAGTGTAGGGTATAGAGTGTAGGGAATAGAGTGTAGAGTGTAAGGTATAGAGTGTAGAGTGTAGGGTATAGAGTGTAGGGTATAGAGTGTAGAGTGTAGGGATTAGAGTGTAGGGTATAGAGTGTAGGGTATAGAGTGTATGGTATAGAGTGTAGAGTGTAGGGTATAGAGTGTAGAGTGTAGGGTATAGAGTGTAGGGTATACAGTGTAGGGTATAGAGTGTAGGGTAGAGTGTGTAGAGTGTAGGGTATAGAGTGTAGGGTATAGAGTGTAGAGTGTAGGGATTAGAGTGTAGGGTATAGAGTGTAGGGTGTAGAGTGTAGGGTATAGAGTGTAGAGTGTAGGGTATAGAGTGTATGGTATAGAGTGTAGGGTATAGAGTGTAGGGTGTAGAGTGTAGGGTATAGAGTGTAGGGTATAGAGTGTAGGGTATAGAGTGTAGGGAATAGAGTGTAGAGTGTAAGGTATAGAGTGTAGAGTGTAGGGTATAGAGTGTAGGGTATAGAGTGTAGAGTGAAGGGATTAGAGTGTAGGGTATAGAGTGTAGGATGTAGAGTGTAGGGTATAGAGTGTAGAGTGTAGGGTATAGAGTGTATGGTACAGAGTGTAGGGTATAGAGTGTAGGGTATAGTGTGTAGGGTATAGAGTGTAGAGTGTAGGGTATAGAGTGTAGAGTGTAGGGTATAGAGTGTAGGGTATAGAGTGTAGGATATAGAGTGTAGGGCATAGAGTGTAGGGTATAGAGTGTAGGGTATAGAGTGTAGAGTGTAGGGTATAGAGTGTAGGGTATAGAGTGTAGGGTATAGAGTGTAGAGTGTAGGGTATAGAGTGTAGGGTATAGAGTGTAGGGTATAGAGTGTAGGGTATAGAGTGTAGGGCATAGAGTGTAGGGTATAGAGTGTAGGGTATAGAGTGTAGAGTGTAGGGTATAGAGTGTAGGGTATAGAGTGTAGCGTATAGAGTGTAGAGTGTAGGGCATAGAGTGTAGAGTGTAGGGTATAGAGTGTAGGGTATAGAGTGTAGGGTAGAGAGTGTAGGGTAGAGAGTGTAGAGTGTAGGGATTAGAGTGTAGGGTATAGAGTGTAGGGTGTAGAGTGTAGGGCATAGAGTGTAGAGTGTAGGGTATAGAGTGTATGGTATAGAGTGTAGAGTATAGAATGTAGGGTGTAGAGTGTAGGGTATAGAGTGTAGGGTATAGAGTGTAGGGTTTAGAGTGTAGGGAATAGAGTGTTGAGTGTAAGGTACAGAGTGTAGAGTGTAGGGCATAGAGTGTAGAGTGTAGGGTATAGAGTGTAGTGTATAGAGTGTAGGGTATAGAGTGTAGGGTATACAGTGTAGGGTATAGAGTGTAGAGTGTAGGGTATAGAGTGTAGAGTGTAGGGTATAGAGTGTAGAGTGTAGGGTATAGAGTGTAGGGTATAGAGTGTAGGGTATAGAGTGTAGGGTATAGAGTGTAGGGCATAGAGTGTAGGGTATAGAGTGTAGGGTATAGAGTGTAGAGTGTAGGGTATAGAGTGTAGGGTATAGAGTGTAGCGTATAGAGTGTAGAGTGTAGGGCATAGAGTGTAGAGTGTAGGGTATAGAGTGTAGGGTATAGAGTGTAGGGTAGAGAGTGTAGGGTAGAGAGTGTAGAGTGTAGGGATTAGAGTGTAGGGTATAGAGTGTAGGGTGTAGAGTGTAGGGCATAGAGTGTAGAGTGTAGGGTATAGAGTGTATGGTATAGAGTGTAGAGTATAGAGTGTAGGGTGTAGAGTGTAGGGTATAGAGTGTAGGGTATAGAGTGTAGGGTTTAGAGTGTAGGGAATAGAGTGTTGAGTGTAAGGTACAGATTGTAGAGTGTAGGGCATAGAGTGTAGAGTGTAGGGTATAGAGTGTAGTGTATAGAGTGTAGGGTATAGAGTGTAGGGTATACAGTGTAGGGTATAGAGTGTAGAGTGTAGGGTATAGAGTGTAGAGTGTAGGGTATAGAGTGTAGAGTGTAGGGCATAGAGTGTAGATTGTAGGGTATAGAGTGTAGGGTATAGAGTGTAGGGTATAGAGTGTAGGGTATAGAGTGTAGAGTGTAGGGTAGAGAGTGTAAAGTGTAGGGTATAGAGTGTAAGGTATAGAGTGTAGGGTATAGAGTGTAGAGTGTAGGGATTAGAGTGTAGGGTATAGAGTGTAGGGTGTGGAGTGTAGGGTATAGAGTGTAGAGTGTAGGGATTAGAGTGTAGGGTATAGAGTGTAGGGTATAGAGTGTAGGGTACAGAGTGTAGGGAATAGAGTGTAGAGTGTAAGGTATAGAGTGTAGAGTATAGGGTATAGAGTGTAGGGTATAGAGTGTAGGGTATAGAGTGTAGGGTATAGAGTGTAGGGTATAGAGTGTAGGGAATAGAGTGTAGAGTGTAAGGTATAGAGTGTAGAGTGTAGGGTATAGAGTGTAAGGTATAGAGTGTAGAGTGTAGGGATTAGAGTGTAGGGTATAGAGTGTAGGGTGTAGAGTGTAGGGCATAGAGTGTAGAGTGTAGGGTATAGAGTGTATGGTATAGAGTGTAGAGTATAGAGTGTAGGGTGTAGAGTGTAGGGTATAGAGTGTAGGGTATAGAGTGTAGGGTATAGAGTGTAGGGAATAGAGTGTAGAGTGTAAGGTATAGAGTGTAGAGTGTAGGGTATAGAGTGTAGGGTATAGAGTGTAGAGTGTAGGGATTAGAGTGTAGGGTATAGAGTGTAGGGTATAGTGTGTAGGGTATAGAGTGTAGAGTGTAGGGTATAGAGTGTAGAGTGTAGGGTATAGAGTGTAGGGTATAGAGTGTAGAGTGTAGGGTATAGAGTGTATGCTATAGAGTGTATGGTGTAGAGTGTATGGTATAGAGTGTAGGGTATACAGTGTAGAGTGTATGGTATAGAGTGTAGGGTGTAGAGTGTAGGGTATAGAGTGTATGTTATAGAGTGTAGGGTATAGAGTGTAGGGTAGAGAGTGTAGAGGGTAGGGTATAGAGTGTAGGGTATAGAGTGTAGGGTATAGAGTGCAGAGTGTAGGGATTAGAGTGTAGGGTATAGAGTGTAGTGTGTAGAATGTAGGGTATAGAGTGTAGAGTGTAGGGTATAGAGTGTATGGTATAGAGTGTAGGGTGTAGAGTGTAGGGTGTAGAGTGTAGGGTATAGAGTGTAGGGTATAGAGTGTAGGGTATAGAGTGTAGGGAATAGAGTGTAGAGTGTAAGGTATAGAGTGTAGAGTATAGGGTATAGAGTGTAGGGTATAGAGTGTAGAGTGTAGGGATTAGAGTGTAGGGTATAGAGTGTAGGGTGTAGAGTGTAGGGTATAGAGTGTAGAGTGTAGGGTATAGAGTGTATGGTATAGAGTGTAGGGTATAGAGTGTAGGGTGTAGAGTGTAGGGTATAGAGTGTAGGGTATAGAGTGTAGGGTATAGAGTGTAGGGTATAGAGTGTAGGGAATCGAGTGTAGAGTGTAAGGTATAGAGTGTAGAGTGTAGGGTATAGAGTGTAGGGTATAGACTGTAGGGTATAGAGTGTAGGGTATAAATTGTAGGCTATAGAGTGTAGGGCATAGAGTGTAGGGTATAGAGTGTAGGGTATAGAGTGTAGGGTATAGAGTGTAGGGTATAGAGTGTAGAGTGTAGGGTATAGTGTGTAGGGTATAGAGTGCAGGTTGTAGAGTGTAGGGTATAGAGTGTAGGGTATAGAGTGTAGAGTGTAGGGTATAGAGTGTATGCTATAGAGTGTATGGTGTAGAGTGTATGGTATAGAGTGTAGGGTATAGAGTGTAGAGTGTAGGGTATAGAGTGTAGGGTATAGAGTGTAGGGTATAGAGTGTATGTTATAGAGTGTAGGGTATAGAGTGTAGAGTGTAGGGTATAGAGTTTAGAGTGTAGGGTATAGAGTGTAGGGTATAGAGTGTAAGGTATAGAGTGTAGGGTGTAGAGTGTAGGGTATAGATTGTAGGGTATAGAGTGTAGGGTATAGAGTGTACGGTATAGAGTGTAGGGTATGGAGTGTATGGTATAGAGTGTAGGGTATAGAGTGTAGGGTATAGAGTGTAGGGTATAAAGTGTAGAGTGTAGGGTATAGCGTGTAGAGTGTAGGGTATAGAGTGTAGGGTATAGAGTGTAGGGTATAGAGTGTAGGGTATAGAGTGTAGAGTGTAGGGTATAGAGTGTATGGTATAGAGTGTAGGGTATAGAGTGTAGGGTGTAGAGTGTTGGGTATAGAGTGTATGGTATAGAGTGTAGGGTATAGAGTGTAGGGTATAGAGTGTAGGGAATAGAGTGTAGAGTGTAAGGTATAGAGTGTAGAGTGTAGGGTATAGAGTGTAGGGTATAGAGTGTAGGGTATAGAGTGTAGAGTGTAGGGTATAGAGTGTAGAGTGTAGGGTATAGAGTGTAGGGTATAGAGTGTAGGGTATAGAGTGTAGGGTAGAGTGTGTAGAGTGTAGGGTATAGAGTGTAGGGTATAGAGTGTAGGGTATAGAGTGTAGAGTGTAGGGATTAGAGTGTAGAGTATAGAGTGTAGGGTGTAGAGTGTAGGGTATAGAGTGTAGAGTGTAGTGTATAGAGTGTATGGTATAGAGTGTAGGGTGTAGAGTGTAGGGTATAGAGTGTAGGGTATAGAGTGTAGGGTATAGAGTGTAGGGAATAGAGTGTAGAGTGTAAGGTATAGAGTGTAGAGTGTAGGGTATAGAGTGTAGGGTATAGAGTGTAGAGTGAAGGGATTAGAGTGTAGGGTATAGAGTGTAGGGTGTAGAGTGTAGGGTATAGAGTGTAGAGTGTAGGGTATAGAGTGTATGGTATAGAGTGTAGGGTATAGAGTGTAGGGTGTAGAGTGTAGGGTATAGAGTGTAGGGTATAGAGTGTAGGGTATAGAGTGTAGGGAATAGAGTGTAGAGTGTAAGGTATAGAGTGTAGAGTGTAGGGTATAGAGTGTAGGGTATAGACTGTAGGGTATAGAGTGTAGGGTATAGAGTGTAGGGTATAGATTGTAGAGTGTAGGCTATAGAGTGTAGGGTATAGAGTGTAGAGTGTAGGGTATAGAGTGTAGGGTATAGAGTGTAGGGTATAGAGTGTAGGGTATAGAGTGTAGAGTGTAGGGTATAGTGTGTAGGGTATAGAGTGCAGGGTGTAGAGTGTAGGGTATAGAGTGTAGGGTATAGAGTGTAGAGTGTAGGGTATAGAGTGTACGCAATAGAGTGTATGGTGTAGAGTGTATGGTATAGAGTGTAGGGTATAGATTGTAGAGTGTATGGTATAGAGTGTAGGGTATAGAGTGTAGGGTATAGAGTGTATGTTATAGAGTGTAGGGTATAGAGTGTAGGGTAGAGAGTGTAGAGTGTAGGGTATAGAGTGTAGGGTATAGAGTGTAGGGTATAGAGTGTAGGGAATAGAGTGTAGAGTGTAAGGTATAGAGTGTAGAGTATAGGGTATAGAGTGTAGGGTATAGAGTGTAGAGTGTCGGGATTAGAGTGTAGGGTATAGAGTGTGGGATGTAGAGTGTAGGGTATAGAGTGTAGAGTGTAGGATATAGAGTGTATGGTATAGAGTGTAGGGTATAGAGTGTAGGGTGTAGAGTGTAGGGTATAGAGTGTAGGGAATAGAGTGTAGGGTATAGAGTGTAGGGTATAGAGTGTAGGGTGTAGAGTGTAGGGTATAGAGTGTATGGTATAGAGTGTAGGGTATAGAATGTATGGTATAGAGTGTAGAGTGTAGGATATAGAGTGTAGGGTATAGAGTGTAGAGTGTAGGGTATAGAGTGTAGGGTACAGAGTGTAGGGAATAGAGTGTAGAGTGTAAGGTATAGAGTGTAGAGTATAGGGTATAGAGTGTAGGGTATAGAGTGTAGGGTATAGAGTGTAGGGTATAGAGTGTAGGGTATAGAGTGTAGGGAATAGAGTGTAGAGTGTAAGGTATAGAGTGTAGAGTGTAGGGTATAGAGTGTAAGGTATAGAGTGTAGAGTGTAGGGATTAGAGTGTAGGGTATAGAGTGTAGGGTGTAGAGTGTAGGGCATAGAGTGTAGAGTGTAGGGTATAGAGTGTATGGTATAGAGTGTAGAGTATAGAGTGTAGGGTGTAGAGTGTAGGGTATAGAGTGTAGGGTATAGAGTGTAGGGTATAGAGTGTAGGGAATAGAGTGTAGAGTGTAAGGTATAGAGTGTAGAGTGTAGGGTATAGAGTGTAGGGTATAGAGTGTAGAGTGTAGGGATTAGAGTGTAGGGTATAGAGTGTAGGGTATAGTGTGTAGGGTATAGAGTGTAGAGTGTAGGGTATAGAGTGTAGAGTGTAGGGTATAGAGTGTAGGGTATAGAGTGTAGAGTGTAGGGTATAGAGTGTATGTTATAGAGTGTAGGGTATAGAGTGTAGAGTGTAGGGTATAGAGTTTAGAGTGTAGGGTATAGAGTGTAGGGTATAGAGTGTAAGGTATAGAGTGTAGGGTGTAGAGTGTAGGGTATAGATTGTAGGGTATAGAGTGTAGGGTATAGAGTGTACGGTATAGAGTGTAGGGTATGGAGTGTATGGTATAGAGTGTAGGGTATAGAGTGTAGGGTATAGAGTGTAGGGTATAAAGTGTAGAGTGTAGGGTATAGCGTGTAGAGTGTAGGGTATAGAGTGTAGGGTATAGAGTGTAGGGTATAGAGTGTAGGGTATAGAGTGTAGAGTGTAGGGTATAGAGTGTATGGTATAGAGTGTAGGGTATAGAGTGTAGGGTGTAGAGTGTTGGGTATAGAGTGTAGGGTATAGAGTGTAGGGTATAGAGTGTAGGGTATAGAGTGTAGGGAATAGAGTGTAGAGTGTAAGGTATAGAGTGTAGAGTGTAGGGTATAGAGTGTAGGGTATAGAGTGTAGGGTATAGAGTGTAGAGTGTAGGGTATAGAGTGTAGAGTGTAGGGTATAGAGTGTAGGGTATAGAGTGTAGGGTATAGAGTGTAGGGTAGAGTGTGTAGAGTGTAGGGTATAGAGTGTAGGGTATAGAGTGTAGGGTATAGAGTGTAGAGTGTAGGGATTAGAGTGTAGAGTATAGAGTGTAGGGTGTAGAGTGTAGGGTATAGAGTGTAGAGTGTAGTGTATAGAGTGTATGGTATAGAGTGTAGGGTGTAGAGTGTAGGGTATAGAGTGTAGGGTATAGAGTGTAGGGTATAGAGTGTAGGGAATAGAGTGTAGAGTGTAAGGTATAGAGTGTAGAGTGTAGGGTATAGAGTGTAGGGTATAGAGTGTAGAGTGAAGGGATTAGAGTGTAGGGTATAGAGTGTAGGGTGTAGAGTGTAGGGTATAGAGTGTAGAGTGTAGGGTATAGAGTGTATGGTATAGAGTGTAGGGTATAGAGTGTAGGGTGTAGAGTGTAGGGTATAGAGTGTAGGGTATAGAGTGTAGGGTATAGAGTGTAGGGTATAGAGTGTAGGGAATAGAGTGTAGAGTGTAAGGTATAGAGTGTAGAGTGTAGGGTATAGAGTGTAGGGTATAGACTGTAGGGTATAGAGTGTAGGGTATAGAGTGTAGGGTATAGATTGTAGAGTGTAGGCTATAGAGTGTAGGGTATAGAGTGTAGAGTGTAGGGTATAGAGTGTAGGGTATAGAGTGTAGGGTATAGAGTGTAGGGTATAGAGTGTAGAGTGTAGGGTATAGTGTGTAGGGTATAGAGTGCAGGGTGTAGAGTGTAGGGTATAGAGTGTAGGGTATAGAGTGTAGAGTGTAGGGTATAGAGTGTACGCAATAGAGTGTATGGTGTAGAGTGTATGGTATAGAGTGTAGGGTATAGATTGTAGAGTGTATGGTATAGAGTGTAGGGTATAGAGTGTAGGGTATAGAGTGTATGTTATAGAGTGTAGGGTATAGAGTGTAGGGTAGAGAGTGTAGAGTGTAGGGTATAGAGTGTAGGGTATAGAGTGTAGGGTATAGATTGTAGAGTGTAGGCTATAGAGTGTAGGGTATAGAGTGTAGAGTGTCGGGATTAGAGTGTAGGGTATAGAGTGTGGGATGTAGAGTGTAGGGTATAGAGTGTAGAGTGTAGGATATAGAGTGTATGGTATAGAGTGTAGGGTATAGAGTGTAGGGTGTAGAGTGTAGGGTATAGAGTGTAGGGAATAGAGTGTAGGGTATAGAGTGTAGGGTATAGAGTGTAGGGTGTAGAGTGTAGGGTATAGAGTGTATGGTATAGAGTGTAGGGTATAGAATGTATGGTATAGAGTGTAGAGTGTAGGATATAGAGTGTAGGGTATAGAGTGTAGAGTGTAGGGTATAGAGTGTAGGGTACAGAGTGTAGGGAATAGAGTGTAGAGTGTAAGGTATAGAGTGTAGAGTATAGGGTATAGAGTGTAAGGTATAGAGTGTAGAGTGTAGGGATTAGAGTGTATGGTATAGAGTGTAGGGTGTAGAGTGTAGGGCATAGAGTGTAGAGTGTAGGGTATAGAGTGTATGGTATAGAGTGTAGAGTATAGAGTGTAGGGTGTAGAGTGTAGGGTATAGAGTGTAGGGTATAGAGTGTAGGGTATAGAGTGTAGGGAATAGAGTGTAGAGTGTAAGGTATAGAGTGTAGAGTGTAGGGTATAGAGTGTAGGGTATAGAGTGTAGAGTGTAGGGATTAGAGTGTAGGGTATAGAGTGTAGGGTATAGTGTGTAGGGTATAGAGTGTAGAGTGTAGGGTATAGAGTGTAGAGTGTAGGGTATAGAGTGTAGGGTATAGAGTGTAGAGTGTAGGGTATAGAGTGTATGCTATAGAGTGTATGGTGTAGAGTGTATGGTATAGAGTGTAGGGTATACAGTGTAGAGTGTATGGTATAGAGTGTAGGGTGTAGAGTGTAGGGTATAGAGTGTATGTTATAGAGTGTAGGGTATAGAGTGTAGGGTAGAGAGTGTAGAGTGTAGGGTATAGAGTGTAGGGTATAGAGTGTAGGGTATAGAGTGTAGAGTGTAGGGATTAGAGTGTAGGGTATAGAGTGTAGTGTGTAGAATGTAGGGTATAGAGTGTAGAGTGTAGGGTATAGAGTGTATGGTATAGAGTGTAGGGTATAGAGTGTAGGGTGTAGAGTGTAGGGTATAGAGTGTAGGGTATAGAGTGTAGGGTATAGAGTGTAGGGAATAGAGTGTAGAGTGTAAGGTATAGAGTGTAGAGTATAGGGTATAGAGTGTAGGGTATAGAGTGTAGAGTGTAGGGATTAGAGTGTAGGGTATAGAGTGTAGGGTGTAGAGTGTAGGGTATAGAGTGTAGAGTGTAGGGTATAGAGTGTATGGTATAGAGTGTAGGGTATAGAGTGTAGGGTGTAGAGTGTAGGGTATAGAGTGTAGGGTATAGAGTGTAGGGTATAGAGTGTAGGGTATAGAGTGTAGGGAATCGAGTGTAGAGTGTAAGGTATAGAGTGTAGAGTGTAGGGTATAGAGTGTAGGGTATAGACTGTAGGGTATAGAGTGTAGGGTATAGATTGTAGGCTATAGAGTGTAGGGCATAGAGTGTAGGGTATAGAGTGTAGGGTATAGAGTGTAGGGTATAGAGTGTAGGGTATAGAGTGTAGAGTGTAGGGTATAGTGTGTAGGGTATAGAGTGCAGGTTGTAGAGTGTAGGGTATAGAGTGTAGGGTATAGAGTGTAGAGTGTAGGGTATAGAGTGTATGCTATAGAGTGTATGGTGTAGAGTGTATGGTATAGAGTGTAGGGTATAGAGTGTAGAGTGTAGGGTATAGAGTGTAGGGTATAGAGTGTAGGGTATAGAGTGTATGTTATAGAGTGTAGGGTATAGAGTGTAGAGTGTAGGGTATAGAGTTTAGAGTGTAGGGTATAGAGTGTAGGGTATAGAGTGTAAGGTATAGAGTGTAGGGTGTAGAGTGTAGGGTATAGATTGTAGGGTATAGAGTGTAGGGTATAGAGTGTACGGTATAGAGTGTAGGGTATGGAGTGTATGGTATAGAGTGTAGGGTATAGAGTGTAGGGTATAGAGTGTAGGGTATAGAGTGTAGGGTATAAAGTGTAGAGTGTAGGGTATAGCGTGTAGAGTGTAGGGTATAGAGTGTAGGGTATAGAGTGTAGGGTATAGAGTGTAGGGTATAGAGTGTAGAGTGTAGGGTATAGAGTGTATGGTATAGAGTGTAGGGTATAGAGTGTAGGGTGTAGAGTGTTGGGTATAGAGTGTAGGGTATAGAGTGTAGGGTATAGAGTGTAGGGTATAGAGTGTAGGGAATAGAGTGTAGAGTGTAAGGTATAGAGTGTAGAGTGTAGGGTATAGAGTGTAGGGTATAGAGTGTAGGGTATAGAGTGTAGAGTGTAGGGTATAGAGTGTAGAGTGTAGGGTATAGAGTGTAGGGTATAGAGTGTAGGGTATAGAGTGTAGGGTAGAGTGTGTAGAGTGTAGGGTATAGAGTGTAGGGTATAGAGTGTAGGGTATAGAGTGTAGAGTGTAGGGATTAGAGTGTAGAGTATAGAGTGTAGGGTGTAGAGTGTAGGGTATAGAGTGTAGAGTGTAGTGTATAGAGTGTATGGTATAGAGTGTAGGGTGTAGAGTGTAGGGTATAGAGTGTAGGGTATAGAGTGTAGGGTATAGAGTGTAGGGAATAGAGTGTAGAGTGTAAGGTATAGAGTGTAGAGTGTAGGGTATAGAGTGTAGGGTATAGAGTGTAGAGTGAAGGGATTAGAGTGTAGGGTATAGAGTGTAGGGTGTAGAGTGTAGGGTATAGAGTGTAGAGTGTAGGGTATAGAGTGTATGGTATAGAGTGTAGGGTATAGAGTGTAGGGTGTAGAGTGTAGGGTATAGAGTGTAGGGTATAGAGTGTAGGGTATAGAGTGTAGGGTATAGAGTGTAGGGAATAGAGTGTAGAGTGTAAGGTATAGAGTGTAGAGTGTAGGGTATAGAGTGTAGGGTATAGACTGTAGGGTATAGAGTGTAGGGTATAGAGTGTAGGGTATAGATTGTAGAGTGTAGGCTATAGAGTGTAGGGTATAGAGTGCAGAGTGTAGGGTATAGAGTGTAGGGTATAGAGTGTAGGGTATAGAGTGTAGGGTATAGAGTGTAGAGTGTAGGGTATAGTGTGTAGGGTATAGAGTGCAGGGTGTAGAGTGTAGGGTATAGAGTGTAGGGTATAGAGTGTAGAGTGTAGGGTATAGAGTGTACGCAATAGAGTGTATGGTGTAGAGTGTATGGTATAGAGTGTAGGGTATAGATTGTAGAGTGTATGGTATAGAGTGTAGGGTATAGAGTGTAGGGTATAGAGTGTATGTTATAGAGTGTAGGGTATAGAGTGTAGGGTAGAGAGTGTAGAGTGTAGGGTATAGAGTGTAGGGTATAGAGTGTAGGGTATAGATTGTAGAGTGTAGGCTATAGAGTGTAGGGTATAGAGTGTAGAGTGTCGGGATTATAGTGTAGGGTATAGAGTGTAGGATGTAGAGTGTAGGGTATAGAGTGTAGAGTGTAGGATATAGAGTGTAGGGTATAGAGTGTAGAGTGTAGGGAATAGAGTGTAGGGTATAGAGTGTAGGGTATAGAGTGTAGGGTATAGAGTGTAGAGTGTAGGGTATAGTGTGTAGGGTATAGAGTGCAGGGTGTAGAGTGTAGGGTATAGAGTGTAGGGTATAGAGTGTAGAGTGTAGGGTATAGAGTGTATGCTATAGAGTGTATGGTGTAGAGTGTATGGTATAGAGTGTAGGGTATAGAGTGTTGAGTGTATGGTATAGAGTGTAGAGTGTAGAGTGTAGGGTATAGAGTGTATGTTATAGAGTGTAGGGTATAGAGTGTAGGGTAGAGAGTGTAGAGTGTAGGGTATAGAGTGTAGGGTATAGAGTGTAGGGTATAGAGTGTAGAGTGTAGGGATTAGAGTGTAGGGTATAGAGTGTAGTGTGTAGAGTGTAGGGTATAGAGTGTAGAGTGTAGGGTATAGAGTGTATGGTATAGAGTGTAGGGTATAGAGTGTAGGGTGTAGAGTGTAGGGTATAGAGTGTAGGGTATAGAGTGTAAGGTATAGAGTGTAGGGAATAGAGTGTAGAGTGTAAGGTATAGAGTGTAGAGTATAGGGTATAGAGTGTAGGGTATAGAGTGTAGAGTGTAGGGATTAGAGTGTAGGGTATAGAGTGTAGGGTGTAGAGTGTAGGGTATAGAGTGTAGAGTGTAGGGTATAGAGTGTATGGTATAGAGTGTAGGGTATAGAGTGTAGGTTGTAGAGTGTAGGGTATAGAGTGTAGGGTATAGAGTGTAGGGTATAGAGTGTAAGGTATAGAGTGTAGGGAATAGAGTGTAGAGTGTAAGGTATAGAGTGTAGAGTGTAGGGTATAGAGTGTAGGGTATAGACTGTAGGGTATAGAGTGTGGGGTATAGATTGTAGGCTATAGAGTGTAGGGTATAGAGTGTAGGGTATAGATTGTAGGGTATAGAGTGTAGGGTATAGAGTGTAGGGTATAGAGTGTAGAGTGTAGGGTATAGTGTGTAGGGTATAGAGTGCAGGGTGTAGAGTGTAGGGTATAGAGTGTAGGGTATAGAATGTAGAGTGTAGGGTATAGAGTGTATGCTATAGAGTGTATGGTGTAGAGTGTATGGTATAGAGTGTAGGGTATAGAGTGTAGAGTGTAGGGTATAGAGTGTAGGGTATAGAGTGTAGGGTATAGAGTGTATGTTATAGAGTGTAGGGTATAGAGTGTAGGGTATAGAGTATAGAGTTTAGAGTGTAGGGTATAGAGTGTAGGGTATAGAGTGTAAGGTATAGAGTGTAGGGTGTAGAGTGTAGGGTATAGATTGTAGGGTATAGAGTGTAGGGTATAGAGTGTACGGTATAGAGTGTAGGGTATGGAGTGCATGGTATAGAGTGTAGGGTATAGAGTGTAGGGTATAGAGTGTAGGGTATAGAGTGTAGAGTGTAGGGTATAGAGTGTAGGGTATAGAGTGTAGGGTATACAGTGTAGGGTATACAGTGTAGGGTATAGAGTGTAGGGTATAGAGTGTAGGGTATAGAGTGTAGAGTGTAGGGTATAGAGTTTAGAGTGTAGGGTATAGAGTGTAGGGTATAGAGTGTAAGGTATAGAGTGTAGGGTGTAGAGTGTAGGGTATAGAGTGTAGGGTATAGAGTGTAGGGTATAGAGTGTACGGTATAGAGTGTAGGGTATAGAGTGTATGGTATAGAGTGTAGGGTATAGAGTGTAGGGTATAGAGTGTAGGGTATAGAGTGTATGGTATAGATTGTAGGGTATAGAGTGTAGGGTATAGAGTGTAGGGTATAGAGTGTAGAGTGTAGGGTATAGAGTGTAGAGTGTAGGGTATAGAGTGTAGAGTGTAGGGTATAGATTGTATGGTATAGAGTGTAGGGTATAGAATGTAGGGTGTAGAGTGTTGGGTATAGAGTGTAGGGTATAGAGTGTAGGGTATAGAGTGTAGGGTATAGAGTGTAGGGTATAGAGTGTAGGGAATAGAGTGTAGAGTGTAAGGTATAGAGTGTAGAGTGTAGGGTATAGAGTGTAGGGTATAGAGTGTAGAGTGTAGGGATTAGAGTGTAGGGTATAGAGTGTAGGGTATAGAGTGTAGGGTATAGAGTGTAGAGTGTAGGGTATAGAGTGTAGAGTGTAGGGTATAGAGTGTAGGGTATAGAGTGTAGGGTATAGAGTGTAGGGTAGAGTGTGTAGAGTGTAGGGTATAGAGTGTAGAGTGTAGGGTATAGAGTGTAGAGTGTAGGGTATAGAGTGTAGGGTATAGAGTGTAGGGTATAGAGTGTAGGGTAGAGTGTGTAGAGTGTAGGGTATAGAGTGTAGGGTATAGAGTGTAGGGTATAGAGTGTAGAGTGTAGGGATTAGAGTGTAGGGTATAGAGTGTAGGGTGTAGAGTGTAGGGTATAGAGTGTAGAGTGTAGGGTATAGAGTGTATGGTATAGAGTGTAGGGTATAGAGTGTAGGGTGTAGAGTGTAGGGTATAGAGTGTAGGGTATAGAGTGTAGGGTATAGAGTGTAGGGAATAGAGTGTAGAGTGTAAGGTATAGAGTGTAGAGTGCAGGGTATAGAGTGTAGGGTATAGAGTGTAGAGTGAAGGGATTAGAGTGTAGGGTATAGAGTGTAGGGTGTAGAGTGTAGGGTATAGAGTGTAGAGTGTAGGGTATAGAGTGTATGGTACAGAGTGTAGGGTATAGAGTGTAGGGTGTAGAGTGTAGGGCATAGAGTGTAGGGTATAGAGTGTAGGGTATAGAGTGTAGGGTATAGAGTGTAGGGAATAGAATGTAGAGTGTAAGGTATAGAGTGTAGAGTGTAGGGTATAGAGTGTAGGGTATAGACTGTAGGGTATAGAGTGTAGGGTATAGAGTGTAGGGTATAGATTGTAGAGTGTAGGCTATAGAGTGTAGGGTATAGAGTGTAGAGTGTAGGGTATAGAGTGTAGGGTATAGAGTGTAGGGTATAGAGTGTAGGGTATAGAGTGTAGAGTGTAGGGTATAGTGTGTAGGGTATAGAGTGCAGGGTGTAGAGTGTAGGGTATAGAGTGTAGGGTATAGAGTGTAGATTGTAGGGTATAGAATGTATGCTATAGAGTGTATGGTGTAGAGTGTATGGTATAGAGTGTAGGGTATAGATTGTAGAGTGCATGGTATAGAGTGTAGGGTATAGAGTGTAGGGTATAGAGTGTATGTTATAGAGTGTAGGGTATAGAGTGTAGGGTAGAGATTGTAGAGTGTAGGGTATAGAGTGTAGGGTATAGAGTGTAGAGTGTCGGGATTAGAGTGTAGGGTATAGAGTGTAGGATGTAGAGTGTAGGGTATAGAGTGTAGAGTGTAGGGTATAGAGTGTATGGTATAGAGTGTAGGGTATAGAGTGTAGGGTGTAGAGTGTAGGGTATAGAGTGTTGGGTATAGAGTGTAGGGTATAGAGTGTAGGGTATAGAGTGTAGGGTGTAGAGTGTAGGGTATAGAGTGTATGGTATAGAGTGTAGGGTATAGAATGTATGGTATAGAGTGTAGAGTGTAGGATATAGAGTGTAGGGTATAGAGTGTAGGGTATAGAGTGTAGGGTATAGAGTGTAGAGTGTAGGGATTAGAGTGTAGGGTATAGAGTGTAGGGTATAGAGTGTAGAGTGTAGGGTAGAGAGTGTAGGATATAGAGTGTAGAGTGTAGGGTATAGAGTGTAGGGTATAGAGTGTAGGGTATAGAGTGTAGGGTATAGAGTGTAGAGTGTAGGGTATAGAGTGTAGGGTATAGAGTGTAGGGTATAGAGTGTAGGGTATAGAGTGTAGGGTGTAGAGTGTAGGGTACAGAGTGTAGGGTATAGAGTGTAGGGTATAGAGTGTAGGGTGTAGAGTGTAGGGTATAGAGTGTATGGTATAGAGTGCAGGGTATAGAATGTATGGTATAGAGTGTAGAGTGTAGGATATAGAGTGTAGGGTATAGAGTGTAGAGTGTAGGGATTAGAGTGTAGGGTATAGAGTGTAGGGTATAGAGTGTAGAGTGTAGGGTAGAGAGTGTAGGATATAGAGTGTAGAGTGTAGGGTATAGAGTGTAGGGTATAGAGTGTAGGGTATAGAGTGTAGGGTTTAGAGTGTAGAGTGTAGGGTATAGAGTGTAGGGTATAGAGTGTATGGTATAGAGTGTAGGGTATAGAGTGTAGGGTGTAGAGTGTAGGGTATAGAGTGTAGGGTATAGAGTGTAGGGTATAGAGTGTAGGGTATAGAGTGTAGGGTGTAGAGTGTAGGGTATAGAGTGTATGGTATAGAGTGTAGGGTATAGAATGTATGTATAGAGTGTAGAGTGTAGGATATAGAGTGTAGGGTATAGAGTGTAGAGTGTAGGGTATAGAGTGTAGGGTATAGAGTGTAGGGTATAGAGTGTAGAGTGTAGGGATTAGAGTGTAGGGTATAGAGTGTAGGGTATAGAGTGTAGAGTGTAGGGTAGAGAGTGTAGGATATAGAGTGTAGAGTGTAGGGTATAGAGTGTAGGGTATAGAGTGTAGGGTATAGAGTGTAGGGTATAGAGTGTAGAGTGTAGGGCATAGAGTGTAGGGTATAGAGTGTAGGGTATAGAGTGTAGAGTGTAGGGTATAGAGTGTAGGGTATAGATTGTAGGGTATAGAGTGTAGGGCATAGAGTGTAGGGTAAAGAGTGTAGGGTGTAGAGTGTAGGGTATAGAGTGTAGGGTATAGAGTGTAGAGTGTAGGGTATAGAGTGTAGGGTATAAAGTGTAGGGTATAGAGTGTAGGGTATAGAGTGTAGGGTATAGAGTGTAGAGTGTAGGGTATAGCGTGTAGAGTGTCGGGTATAGAGTGTAGGGTATAGAGTGTAGGGTATAGAGTGTAGGGTATAGAGTGTAGAGTGTAGGGTATAGAGTGTAGAGTGTAGGGTATAGAGTGTATGGTATAGAGTGTAGGGTATAGAGTGTAGGGTGTAGAGTGTTGGGTATAGAGTGTAGGGTATAGAGTGTAGGGTATAGAGTGTAGGGTATAGAGTGTAGGGAATAGAGTGTAGAGTGTAAGGTATAGAGTGTAGAGTGTAGGGTATAGAGTGTAGGGTATAGAGTGTAGAGTGTAGGGATTAGAGTGTAGGGTATAGAGTGTAGGGTATAGAGTGTAGTGAATAGAGTGTAGGGAATAGAGTGTGGAGTGTAAGGTATAGAGTGTAGAGTGTAGGGTATAGAGTGTAGGGTATAGACTGTAGGGTATAGAGTGTAGGGTATAGAGTGTAGGGTATAGATTGTAGAGTATAGGCTATAGAGTGTAGGGTATAGAGTGTAGAGTGTAGGGTATAGAGTGTAGGGTATAGAGTGTAGGGTATAGAGTGTAGAGTGTAGGGTATAGTGTGTAGGGTATAGAGTGCAGGGTGTAGAGTGTAGGGTATAGAGTGTAGGGTATAGAGTGTAGAGTGTAGGGTATAGAGTGTATGCTATAGAGTGTATGGTGTAGAGTGTATGGTATAGAGTGTAGGGTATACAGTGTAGAGTGTATGGTATAGAGTGTAGGGTGTAGAGTGTAGGGTATAGAGTGTATGTTATAGAGTGTAGGGTATAGAGTGTAGGGTAGAGAGTGTAGAGTGTAGGGTATAGAGTGTAGGGTATAGAGTGTAGGGTATATAGTGTAGAGTGTAGGGATTAGAGTGTAGGGTATAGAGTGTAGTGTGTAGAGTGTAGGGTATAGAGTGTAGAGTGTAGGGTATAGAGTGTATGGTATAGAGTGTAGGGTATAGAGTGTAGGGTGTAGAGTGTAGGGTATAGAGTGTAGGGTATAGAGTGTAGGGTATAGAGTGTAGGGAATAGAGTGTAGAGTGTAAGGTATAGAGTGTAGAGTTTAGGGTATAGAGTGTAGGGTATAGAGTGTAGAGTGTAGGGTATAGAGTGTATGGTATAGAGTGTAGGGTATAGAGTGTAGGGTGTAGAGTGTAGGGTATAGAGTGTAGGGTATAGAGTGTAGGGTATAGAGTGTAGGGAATAGAGTGTAGAGTGTAAGGTATAGAGTGTAGAGTGTAGGGTATAGAGTGTAGGGTATAGACTGTAGGGTATAAAGTGTAGGGTATAGATTGTAGGCTATAGAGTGTAGGGTATAGAGTGTAGGGTATAGAGTGTAGGGTATAGAGTGTAGGGTATAGAGTGTAGAGTGTAGGGTATAGTGTGTAGGATATAGAGTGCAGGGTGTAGAGTGTAGGGTATAGAGTGTAGGGTATAGAGTGTAGAGTGTAGGGTATAGAGTGTATGCTATAGAGTGTATGGTGTAGAGTGTATGGTATAGAGTGTAGGGTATAGAGTGTAGAGTGTAGGGTATAGAGTGTAGGGTATAGAGTGTATGTTATAGAGTGTAGGGTATAGAGTGTAGGGTGTAGAGTGTAGGGTATAGAGTGTAGGGTATAGAGTGTAGGGTATAGAGTGTAGGGTATAGAGTGTAGGGAATAGAGTGTAGAGTGTAAGGTATAGAGTGTAGAGTGTAGGGTATAGAGTGTAGGGTATAGACTGTAGGGTATAAAGTGTAGGGTATAGATTGTAGGCTATAGAGTGTAGGGTATAGAGTGTAGGGTATAGAGTGTAGGGTATAGAGTGTAGGGTATAGAGTGTAGAGTGTAGGGTATAGTGTGTAGGGTATAGAGTGCAGGGTGTAGAGTGTAGGGTATAGAGTGTAGGGTATAGAGTGTAGAGTGTAGGGTATAGAGTGTATGCTATAGAGTGTATGGTGTAGAGTGTATGGTATAGAGTGTAGGGTATAGAGTGTAGAGTGTAGGGTATAGAGTGTAGGGTATAGAGTGTATGTTATAGAGTGTAGGGTATAGAGTGTAGAGTGTAGGGTATAGAGTTTAGAGTGTAGGGTATAGAGTGTAGGGTATAGAGTGTAAGGTATAGAGTGTAGAGTGTAGGGTATAGAGTGTATGCTATAGAGTGTATTGTGTAGAGTGTATGGTATAGAGTGTAGGGTATACAGTGTAGAGTGTATGGTATAGAGTGTAGGGTGTAGAGTGTAGGGTATAGAGTGTATGTTATAGAGTGTAGGGTATAGAGTGTAGGGTAGAGAGTGTAGAGTGTAGGGTATAGAGTGTAGGGTATAGAGTGTAGGGTATAGAGTGTAGAGTGTAGGGATTAGAGTGTAGGGTATAGAGTGTAGTGTGTAGAGTGTAGGGTATAGAGTGTAGAGTGTAGGGTATAGAGTGTAGGGTATAGAGTGTAGGGTATAGAGTGTAGGGTGTAGAGTGTAGGGTATAGAGTGTAGGGTATAGAGTGTAGGGTATAGAGTGTAGGGAATAGAGTGTAGAGTGTAAGGTATAGAGTGTAGAGTTTAGGGTATAGAGTGTAGGGTATAGAGTGTAGAGTGTAGGGATTAGAGTGTAGGGTATAGAGTGTAGGGTGTAGAGTGTAGGGTATAGAGTGTAGAGTGTAGGGTATAGAGTGTATGGTATAGAGTGTAGGGTATAAAGTGTATGGTGTAGAGTGTAGGGTATAGAGTGTAGGGTATAGAGTGTAGGGTATAGAGTGTAGGGAATAGAGTGTAGAGTGTAAGGTATAGAGTGTAGAGTGTAGGGTATAGAGTGTAGGGTATAGACTGTAGGGTATAAAGTGTAGGGTATAGATTGTAGGCTATAGAGTGTAGGGTATAGAGTGTAGGGTATAGAGTGTAGGGTATAGAGTGTAGGGTATAGAGTGTAGAGTGTGGGGTATAGTGTGTAGGGTATAGAGTGCAGGGTGTAGAGTGTAGGGTATAGAGTGTAGAGTGTAGGGTATAGAGTGTATGCTATAGAGTGTATGGTGTAGAGTGTATGGTATATAGTGTAGGGTATAGAGTGTAGAGTGTAGGGTATAGAGTGTAGGGTACAGAGTGTATGTTATAGAGTGTAGGGTATAGAGTGTAGAGTGTAGGGTATAGAGTTTAGAGTGTAGGGTATTGAGTGTAGGGTATAGAGTGTAAGGTATAGAGTGTAGGGTGTAGAGTGTAGGGTATAGATTGTAGGGTATAGAGTGTAGGGTATAGAGTGTACGGTATAGAGTGTAGGGTATGGAGTGTATGGTATAGAGTGTAGGGTATAGAGTGTAGGGTATAGAGTGTAGGGTATAAAGTGTAGAGTGTAGGGTATAGAGTGTAGAGTGTAGGGTATTTGAGTGTATGGTATAGAGCGTAGGGTATAGAGTGTAGGGTGTAGAGTGTTGGGTATAGAGTGTAGGGTATAGAGTGTAGGGTATAGAGTGTAGGGTATAGAGTGTAGGGAATAGAGTGTAGAGTGTAAGGTATAGAGTGTAGAGTTTAGGGTATAGAGTGTAGGGTATAGAGTGTAGAGTGTAGGGATTAGAGTGTAGGGTATAGAGTGTAGGGTGTAGAGTGTAGGGTATAGAGTGTAAAGTGTAGGGTATAGAGTGTATAGTATAGAGTGTAGGGTATAGAGTGTAGGGTGTAGAGTGTAGGGTATAGAGTGTAGGGTATAGAGTGTAGGGTATAGAGTGTAGGGTATAGAGTGTAGGGAATAGAGTGTAGAGTGTAAGGTATAGAGTGTAGAGTGTAGGGTATAGAGTGTAGGGTATAGACTGTAGGGTATAAAGTGTAGGGTATAGATTGTAGGCTATAGAGTGTAGGGTATAGAGTGTAGGGTATAGAGTGTAGGGTATAGAGTGTAGAGTGTAGGGTATAGTGTGTAGGGTATAGAGTGCAGGGTGTAGAGTGTAGGGTATAGAGTGTAGGGTATAGAGTGTAGAGTGTAGGGTATAGAGTGTATGCTATAGAGTGTATGGTGTAGAGTGTATGGTATAGAGTGTAGGGTATAGAGTGTAGAGTGTAGGGTATAGAGTGTAGGGTACAGAGTGTATGTTATAGAGTGTAGGGTATAGAGTGTAGAGTGTAGGGTATAGAGTTTAGAGTGTAGGGTATTGAGTGTAGGGTATAGAGTGTAAGGTATAGAGTGTAGGGTGTAGAGTGTAGGGAATAGATTGTATCGTATAGAGTGTAGGGTATAGAGTGTACGGTATAGAGTGTAGGGTATGGAGTGTATGGTATAGAGTGTAGGGTATAGAGTGTAGGGTATAGAGTGTAGGGTATAAAGTGTAGAGTGTAGGGTATAGAGTGTAGAGTGTAGGGTATTTGAGTGTATGGTATAGAGCGTAGGGTATAGAGTGTAGGGTGTAGAGTGTTGGGTATAGAGTGTAGGGTATAGAGTGTAGGGTATAGAGTGTAGGGTATAGAGTGTAGGGAATAGAGTGTAGAGTGTAAGGTATAGAGTGTAGAGTGTAGGGTATAGAGTGTAGGGTATAGAGTGTAGAGTGTAGGGATTAGAGTGTAGGGTATAGAGTGTAGGGTATAGAGTGTAGGGTATAGAGTGTAGGGTATAGAGTGTAGAGTGTAGGGTATAGAGTGTAGAGTGTAGGGTATAGAGTGTAGGGTATAGAGTGTAGGGTATAGAGTGTAGGGTAGAGTCTGTAGAGTGTAGGGTATAGAGTGTAGGGTATAGAGTGTGGAGTATAGAGTGTAGAGTGTAGGGATTAGAGTGTAGGGTATAGAGTGTAGAGTGTAGGGCATAGAGTGCAGAGTGTAGGGTATAGAGTGTAGGGTATAGAATGTAGGGTAGAGAGTGTAGGGTAGAGAGTGTAGAGTGTAGGGATTAGAGTGTAGGGTATAGAGTGTAGGGTGTAGAGTGTAGGGCATAGAGTGTAGAGTGTAGGGTATAGAGTGTATGGTATAGAGTGTAGAGTATAGAGTGTAGGGTGTAGAGTGTAGGGTATAGAGTGTAGGGTATAGAGTGTAGGGTAGAGAGTGTAGGGAATAGAGTGTTGAGTGTAAGGTACAGAGTGTAGAGTGTAGGGCATAGAGTGTAGAGTGTAGGGTATAGAGTGTAGGGTATAGAGTGTAGGGTATAGAGTGTAGGGTATACAGTGTAGGGTATAGAGTGTAGAGTGTAGGGTATAGAGTGTAGAATGTAGGGTATAGAGTGTAGAGTGTAGGGCATAGAGTGTAGATTGTAGGGTATAGAGTGTAGGGTATAGAGTGTAGGGTATAGAGTGTAGGGTATAGAGTGTAGAGTGTAGGGTATAGAGTGTAGAGTGTAGGGTATAGAGTGTAGGGTACAGAGTGTAGGGTATAGAGTGTAGGGTAGAGAGTGTAGATTGTAGGGTATAGAGTGTAGGGAATAGAGTGTAGAGTGTAAGGTATAGAGTGTAGAGTGTAGGGTATAGAGTGTAGGGTATAGAGTGTAGAGTGTAGGGATTAGAGTGTAGGGTATAGAGTGTAGGGTATAGAGTGTAGGGTATAGAGTGTAGGGTATAGAGTGTAGAGTGTAGGGTATAGAGTGTAGAGTGTAGGGTATAGAGTGTAGGGTATAGAGTGTAGGGTATAGAGTGTAGGGTAGAGTCTGTAGAGTGTAGGGTATAGAGTGAAGGGTATAGAGTGTGGAGTATAGAGTGTAGAGTGTAGGGATTAGAGTGTAGGGTATAGAGTGTAGAGTGTAGGGCATAGAGTGCAGAGTGTAGGGTATAGAGTGTAGGGTATAGAGTGTAGGGTAGAGAGTGTAGGGTAGAGAGTGTAGGGTAGAGTGTAGGGATTAGAGTGTAGGGTATAGAGTGTAGGGTGTAGAGTGTAGGGCATAGAGTGTAGAGTGTAGGGTATAGAGTGTAGGGTATAGAGTGTAGGGTATAGAGTGTAGGGTATACAGTGTAGGGTATAGAGTGTAGAGTGTAGGGTATAGAGTGTAGAATATAGGGTATAGAGTGTAGAGTGTAGGGCATAGAGTGTAGATTGTAGGGTATAGAGTGTAGGGTATAGAGTGTAGGGTATAGAGTGTAGGGTATAGAGTGTAGAGTGTAGGGTATAGAGTGTAGAGTGTAGGGTATAGAGTGTAGGGTACAGAGTGTAGGGTATAGAGTGTAGGGTAGAGAGTGTAGATTGTAGGGTATAGAGTGTAGGGAATAGAGTGTAGAGTGTAAGGTATAGAGTGTAGAGTGTAGGGTATAGAGTGTAGGGTATAGAGTGTAGAGTGTAGGGATTAGAGTGTAGGGTATAGAGTGTAGGGTATAGAGTGTAGGGTATAGAGTGTAGGGTATAGAGTGTAGAGTGTAGGGTATAGAGTGTAGAGTGTAGGGTATAGAGTGTAGGGTATAGAGTGTAGGGTATAGAGTGTAGGGTAGAGTCTGTAGAGTGTAGGGTATAGAGTGAAGGGTATAGAGTGTGGAGTATAGAGTGTAGAGTGTAGGGATTAGAGTGTAGGGTATAGAGTGTAGAGTGTAGGGCATAGAGTGCAGAGTGTAGGGTATAGAGTGTAGGGTACAGAGTGTAGGGTAGAGAGTGTAGGGTAGAGAGTGTAGGGTAGAGTGTAGGGATTAGAGTGTAGGGTATAGAGTGTAGGGTGTAGAGTGTAGGGCATAGAGTGTAGACTGTAGGGTATAGAGTGTATGGTATAGAGTGTAGAGTATAGAGTGTAGGGTGTAGAGTGTAGGGTATAGAGTGTAGGGTATAGAGTGTAGGGTAGAGAGTGTAGGGAATAGAGTGTTGAGTGTAAGGTACAGAGTGTAGAGTGTAGGGCATAGAGTGTAGAGTGTAGGGTATAGAGTGTAGGGTATAGAGTGTAGGGTATAGAGTGTAGGGTATACAGTGTAGGGTATAGAGTGTAGAGTGTAGGGTATAGAGTGTAGAATGTAGGGTATAGAGTGTAGAGTGTAGGGCATAGAGTGTAGATTGTAGGGTATAGAGTGTAGGGTATAGAGTGTAGGGTATAGAGTGTAGGGTATAGAGTGTAGAGTGTAGGGTATAGAGTGTAGAGTGTAGGGTATAGAGTGTAGGGTACAGAGTGTAGGGTATAGAGTGTAGGGTAGAGAGTGTAGATTGTAGGGTATAGAGTGTAGGGTATAGAGTGTAGGGTATAGAGTGTAGAGTGTAGGGATTAGAGTGTAGGGTATAGAGTGTAGGGTATAGAGTGTAGGGTGTAGAGTGTAGGGTATAGAGTGTAGGGTATAGAGTGTAGGGTATAGAGTGTAGGGTATAGAGTGTAGGGTATAGAGTGTAGGGTGTAGAGTGTAGGGTATAGAGTGTAGGGTATAGAGTGTAGGGTATAGAGTGTAGGGTATAGAGTGTAGGGAATAGAGTGTAGAGTGTAAGGTATAGAGTGTAGAGTGTAGGGTATAGAGTGTAAGGTATAGAGTGTAGAGTGTAGGGATTAGAGTGTAGGGTATAGAGTGTAGGGTGTAGAGTGTAGGGCATAGAGTGTAGAGTGTAGGGTATAGAGTGTATGGTATAGAGTGTAGAGTATAGAGTGTAGGGTGTAGAGTGTAGGGTATAGAGTGTAGGGTATAGAGTGTAGGGTATAGAGTGTAGGGAATAGAGTGTAGAGTGTAAGGTATAGAGTGTAGAGTGTAGGGTATAGAGTGTAGGGTATAGAGTGTAGAGTGTAGGGATTAGAGTGTAGGGTATAGAGTGTAGGGTATAGTGTGTAGGGTATAGAGTGTAGAGTGTAGGGTATAGAGTGTAGAGTGTAGGGTATAGAGTGTAGGGCATAGAGTGTAGAGTGTAGGGTATAGAGTGTATGCTATAGAGTGTATGGTGTAGAGTGTATGGTATAGAGTGTAGGGTATACAGTGTAGAGTGTATGGTATAGAGTGTAGGGTGTAGAGTGTAGGGTATAGAGTGTATGTTATAGAGTGTAGGGTATAGAGTGTAGGGTAGAGAGTGTAGAGTGTAGGGTATAGAGTGTAGGGTATAGAGTGTAGGGTATAGAGTGTAGAGTGTAGGGATTAGAGTGTAGGGTATAGAGTGTAGTGTGTAGAGTGTAGGGTATAGAGTGTAGAGTGTAGGGTATAGAGTGTATGGTATAGAGTGTAGGGTATAGAGTGTAGGGTGTAGAGTGTAGGGTATAGAGTGTAGGGTATAGAATGTAGGGTATAGAGTGTAGGGAATAGAGTGTGAGGTATAGAGTGTAGAGTATAGGGTATAGAGTGTAGGGTATAGAGTGTAGAGTGTAGGGATTAGAGTGTAGGGTATAGAGTGTAGGGTGTAGAGTGTAGGGTATAGAGTGTAGAGTGTAGGGTATAGAGTGTATGGTATAGAGTGTAGGGTATAGAGTGTAGGGTGTAGAGTGTAGGGTATAGAGTGTAGGGTATAGAGTGTAGGGTATAGAGTGTAGGGTATAGAGTTTAGGGAATCGAGTGTAGAGTGTAAGGTATAGAGTGTAGAGTGTAGGGTATAGAGTGTAGGGTATAGACTGTAGGGTATAGAGTGTAGGGTATAGATTGTAGGCTATAGAGTGTAGGGTATAGAGTGTAGGGTATAGAGTGTAGGGTATAGAGTGTAGGGTATAGAGTGTAGGGTATAGAGTGTAGAGTGTAGGGTATAGTGTGTAGGGTATAGAGTGCAGGGTGTAGAGTGTAGGGTATAGAGTGTAGAGTGTAGGGTATAGAGTGTATGCTATAGAGTGTATGGTGTAGAGTGTATGGTATAGAGTGTAGGGTATAGATTGTAGAGTGTATGGTATAGAGTGTATGGTACAAAGTGTAGGGTATAGAGTGTAGAGTGTAGGGTATAGAGTGTAGGGTATAGAGTGTAGGGTATAGAGTGTAGAGTGTAGGGTATATAGTGTATGGTACAGAGTGTAGGGTATAGAGTGTAGAGTGTAGGGTATAGAGTGTAGGGTATAGAGTGTAGGGTATAGAGTGTAGGGCATAGAGTGTAGGGTATAGAGTGTAGGGTGTAGAGTGTAGGGTATAGAGTGTAGGGTATAGAGTGTAGAGTGTAGGGTATAGAGTGTAGGGTATAGAGTGTAGGGCATAGAGTGTAGGGTATAGAGTGTAGGGTATAGAGTGTAGAGTGTAGGGTATAGCGTGTAGAGTGTCGGGTATAGAGTGTAGGGTATAGAGTGTAGGGTATAGAGTGTAGGGTATAGAGTGTAGAGTGTAGGGTATAGAGTGTAGAGTGTAGGGTATAGAGTGTATGGTATAGAGTGTAGGGTATTGAGTGTAGGGTGTAGAGTGTTGGGTATAGAGTGTAGGGTATAGAGTGTAGGGTATAGAGTGTATGGTATAGAGTGTAGGGAATAGAGTGTAGAGTGTAAGGTATAGAGTGTAGAGTGTAGGGTATAGAGTGTAGGGTATAGAGTGTAGAGTGTAGGGATTAGAGTGTAGGGTATAGAGTGTAGGGTATAGTGTGTAGGGTATAGAGTGTAGAGTGTAGGGTATAGAGTGTAGAGTGTAGGGTATAGAGTGTAGGGTATAGAGTGTAGGGTATAGAGTGTAGGGCATAGAGTGTAGGGTATAGAGTGTAGGGTATAGAGTGTAGAGTGTAGGGTATAGAGTGTAGGGTATAGAGTGTAGGGTATAGAGTGTAGAGTGTAGAATATAGAGTGTAGGGTATAGAGTGTAGGGTATAGAGTGTAGGGTATAGAGTGTAGGGCATGAGTGTAGGGTATAGAGTGTAGGGTATAAGTGTAGAGTGTAGGGTATAGAGTGTAGGGTATAGAGTGTAGGGTATAGAGTGTAGAGTGTAGGACATAGAGTGTAGAGTGTAGGGTATAGAGTGTAGGGTATAGAGTGTAGGGTAGAGAGTGTAGGGTAGAGAGTGTAGAGTGTAGGGATTAGAGTGTAGGGTATAGAGTGTAGGGTGTAGAGTGTAGGGCATAGAGTGTAGAGTGTAGGGTATAGACTGTATGGTATAGAGTGTAGAGTATAGAGTGTAGGGTGTAGAGTGTAGGGTATAGAGTGTAGGGTATAGAGTGTAGGGTATAGAGAGTAGGGAATAGAGTGTTGAGTGTAAGGTACAGAGTGTAGAGTGTAGGGCATAGAGTGTAGAGTGTAGGGTATAGAGTGTAGGGTATAGAGTGTAGGGTATAGAGTGTAGGGTATACAGTGTAGGGTATAGAGTGTAGAGTGTAGGGTATAGAGTGTAGAGTGTAGGGTATAGAGTGTAGAGTGTAGGGCATAGAGTGTAGATTGTAGGGTATAGAGTGTAGGGTATAGAGTGTAGGGTATAGAGTGTAGGGTATAGAGTGTAGAGTGTAGGGTAGAGAGTGTAGAGTGTAGGGTATAGAGTGTAGGGTATAGAGTGTAGGGTATAGAGTGTAGAGTGTAGGGATTAGAGTGTAGGGTATAGAGTGTAGGGTGTGGAGTGTAGGGTATAGAGTGTAGAGTGTAGGGTATAGAGTGTAGGGTATAGAGTGTAGGGTATAGAGTGTAGGGTATAGAGTGTAGGGAATAGAGTGTAGAGTGTAAGGTATAGAGTGTAGAGTATAGGGTATAGAGTGTAGGGTATAGAGTGTAGGGTATAGAGTGTAGGGTATAGAGTGTAGGGTATAGAGTGTAGGGAATAGAGTGTAGAGTGTAAGGTATAGAGTGTAGAGTTTAGGGTATAGAGTGTAAGGTATAGAGTGTAGAGTGTAGGGATTAGAGTGTAGGGTATAGAGTGTAGGGTGTAGAGTGTAGGGCATAGAGTGTAGAGTGTAGGGTATAGAGTGTATGGTATAGAGTGTAGAGTATAGAGTGTAGGGTGTAGAGTGTAGGGTATAGAGTGTAGGGTATAGAGTGTAGGGTATAGAGTGTAGGGAATAGAGTGTAGAGTGTAAGGTATAGAGTGTAGAGTGTAGAGTGTAGGGTATAGAGTGTAGAGTGTAGGGATTAGAGTGTAGGGTATAGAGTGTAGGGTATAGTGTGTAGGGTATAGAGTGTAGAGTGTAGGGTATAGAGTGTAGAGTGTAGGGTATAGAGTGTAGGGTATAGAGTGTAGAGTGTAGGGTATAGAGTGTATGCTATAGAGTGTATGGTGTAGAGTGTATGGTATAGAGTGTAGGGTATACAGTGTAGAGTGTATGGTATAGAGCGTAGGGTGTAGAGTGTAGGGTATAGAGTGTATGTTATAGAGTGTAGGGTATAGAGTGTAGGGTAGAGAGTGTAGAGTGTAGGGTATAGAGTGTAGGGTATAGAGTGTAGAGTGTAGGGATTAGAGTGTAGGGTATAGAGTGTAGTGTGTAGAATGTAGGGTATAGAGTGTAGAGTGTAGGGTATAGAGTGTATGGTATAGAGTGTAGGGTATAGAGTGTAGGGTGTAGAGTGTAGGGTATAGAGTGTAGGGTATAGAGTGTAGGGTATAGAGTGTAGGGAATAGAGTGTAGAGTGTAAGGTATAGAGTGTAGAGTATAGGGTATAGAGTGTAGGGTATAGAGTGTAGAGTGTAGGGATTAGAGTGTAGGGTATAGAGTGTAGGGTGTAGAGTGTAGGGTATAGAGTGTAGAGTGTAGGGTATAGAGTGTATGGTATAGAGTGTAGGGTATAGAGTGTAGGGTGTAGAGTGTAGGGTATAGAGTGTAGGGTATAGAGTGTAGGGTATAGAGTGTAGGGTATAGAGTGTAGGGAATCGAGTGTAGAGTGTAAGGTATAGAGTGTAGAGTGTAGGGTATAGAGTGTAGGGTATAGACTGTAGGGTATAGAGTGTAGGGTATAGATTGTAGGCTATAAAGTGTAGGGTATAGAGTGTAGGGTATAGAGTGTAGGGTATAGAGTGTAGGGTATAGAGTGTAGAGTGTAGGGTATAGTGTGTAGGGTATAGAGTGCAGGGTGTAGAGTGTAGGGTATAGAGTGTAGGGTATAGAGTGTAGAGTGTAGGGTATAGAGTGTATGCTATAGAGTGTATGGTGTAGAGTGTATGGTATAGAGTGTAGGGTATAGAGTGTAGAGTGTAGGGTATAGAGTGTAGGGTATAGAGTGTAGGGTATAGAGTGTATGTTATAGAGTGTAGGGTATAGAGTGTAGAGTGTAGGGTATAGAGTTTAGAGTGTAGGGTATAGAGTGTAGGGTATAGAGTGTAAGGTATAGAGTGTAGGGTGTAGAGTGTAGGGTATAGATTGTAGGGTATAGAGTGTAGGGTATAGAGTGTACGGTATAGAGTGTAGGGTATGGAGTGTATGGTATAGAGTGTAGGGTATAGAGTGTAGGGTATAGAGTGTAGGGTATAAAGTGTAGAGTGTAGGGTATAGCGTGTAGAGTGTAGGGTATAGAGTGTAGGGTATATAGTGTATGGTACAGAGTGTAGGGTATAGAGTGTAGAGTGTAGGGTATAGAGTGTAGGGTATAGAGTGTAGGGTATAGAGTGTAGGGCATAGAGTGTAGGGTATAGAGTGTAGGGTGTAGAGTGTAGGGTATAGAGTGTAGGGTATAGAGTGTAGAGTGTAGGGTATAGAGTGTAGGGTATAGAGTGTAGGGTATAGAGTGTAGGGTATAGAGTGTAGGGTATAGAGTGTAGAGTGTAGGGTATAGCGTGTAGAGTGTCGGGTATAGAGTGTAGAGTATAGAGTGTAGGGTATAGAGTGTAGGGTATAGAGTGTAGAGTGTAGGGTATAGAGTGTAGAGTGTAGGGTATAGAGTGTATGGTATAGAGTGTAGGGTATTGAGTGTAGGGTGTAGAGTGTTGGGTATAGAGTGTAGGGTATAGAGTGTAGGGTATAGAGTGTAGGGTATATAGTTTGTATATAGCTTGTAAGCTTGCGAGCAGGGCCCTCACTCCTCCTGGTATCTGTTTTGAACTGTATTTCTGTTATGCTGTAATGTTTATTGTCTGTACAAGTCCCCTCTATAATTTGTAAAGCGCTGCGGAATATGTTGGCGCTATATAAATAAAATTATTATTATTATTATTATTATTATTATAGAGTGTAGGGAATAGAGTGTAGAGTGTAAGGTATAGAGTGTAGAGTGTAGGGTATAGAGTGTAGGGTATAGAGTGTAGAGTGTAGGGATTAGAGTGTAGGGTATAGAGTGAAGGGTATAGTGTGTAGGGTATAGAGTGTAGAGTGTAGGGTATAGAGTGTAGAGTGTAGGGTATAGAGTGTAGGGTATAGAGTGTAGGGTATAGAGTGTAGGGCATAGAGTGTAGGGTATAGAGTGTAGGGTATAGAGTGTAGAGTGTAGGGTATAGAGTGTAGGGTATAGAGTGTAGGGTATAGAGTGTAGAGTGTAGGGTATAGAGTGTAGGGTATAGAGTGTAGGGTATAGAGTGTAGGGCATAGAGTGTAGGGTATAGAGTGTAGGGTATAGAGTGTAGAGTGTAGGGTATAGAGTGTAGGGTATAGAGTGTAGGGTATAGAGTGTAGAGTGTAGGGCATAGAGTGTAGAGTGTAGGGTATAGAGTGTAGGGTATAGAGTGTAGGGTAGAGAGTGTAGGGTAGAGAGTGTAGAGTGTAGGGATTAGAGTGTAGGGTATAGAGTGTAGGGTGTAGAGTGTAGGGCATAGAGTGTAGAGTGTAGGGTATAGAGTGTATGGTATAGAGTGTAGAGTATAGAGTGTAGGGTGTAGAGTGTAGGGTATAGAGTGTAGGGTATAGAGTGTAGGGTATAGAGTGTAGGGAATAGAGTGTTGAGTGTAAGGTACAGAGTGTAGAGTGTAGGGCATAGAGTGTAGAGTGTAGGGTATAGAGTGTAGGGTATAGAATGTAGGGTATAGAGTGTAGGGTATACAGTGTAGGGTATAGAGTGTAGAGTGTAGGGTATAGAGTGTAGAGTGTAGGGTATAGAGTGTAGAGTGTAGGGCATAGAGTGTAGATTGTAGGGTATAGAGTGTAGGGTATAGAGTGTAGGGTATAGAGTGTAGGGTATAGAGTGTAGAGTGTAGGGTAGAGAGTGTAGAGTGTAGGGTATAGAGTGTAGGGTATAGACTGTAGGGTATAGAGTGTAGAGTGTAGGGATTAGAGTGTAGGGTATAGAGTGTAGGGTGTGGAGTGTAGGGTATAGAGTGTAGAGTGTAGGGTATAGAGTGTAGGGTATAGAGTGTAGGGTATAGAGTGTAGGGAATAGAGTGTAGAGTGTAAGGTATAGAGTGTAGAGTATAGGGTATAGAGTGTAGGGTATAGAGTGTAGGGTATAGAGTGTAGGGTATAGAGTGTAGGGAATAGAGTGTAGAGTGTAAGGTATAGAGTGTAGAGTTTAGGGTATAGAGTGTAAGGTATAGAGTGTAGAGTGTAGGGATTAGAGTGTAGGGTATAGAGTGTAGGGTGTAGAGTGTAGGGCATAGAGTGTAGAGTGTAGGGTATAGAGTGTATGGTATAGAGTGTAGAGTATAGAGTGTAGGGTGTAGAGTGTAGGGTATAGAGTGTAGGGTATAGAGTGTAGGGTATAGAGTGTAGGGAATAGAGTGTAGAGTGTAAGGTATAGAGTGTAGAGTGTAGGGTATAGAGTGTAGGGTATAGAGTGTAGAGTGTAGGGATTAGAGTGTAGGGTATAGAGTGTAGGGTATAGTGTGTAGGGTATAGAGTGTAGAGTGTAGGGTATAGAGTGTAGAGTGTAGGGTATAGAGTGTAGGGTATAGAGTGTAGAGTGTAGGGTATAGAGTGTATGCTATAGAGTGTATGGTGTAGAGTGTATGGTATAGAGTGTAGGGTATACAGTGTAGAGTGTATGGTATAGAGCGTAGGGTGTAGAGTGTAGGGTATAGAGTGTATGTTATAGAGTGTAGGGTATAGAGTGTAGGGTAGAGAGTGTAGAGTGTAGGGTATAGAGTGTAGGGTATAGAGTGTAGGGTATAGAGTGTAGAGTGTAGGGATTAGAGTGTAGGGTATAGAGTGTAGTGTGTAGAATGTAGGGTATAGAGTGTAGAGTGTAGGGTATAGAGTGTATGGTATAGAGTGTAGGGTATAGAGTGTAGGGTGTAGAGTGTAGGGTATAGAGTGTAGGGTATAGAGTGTAGGGTATAGAGTGCAGGGAATAGAGTGTAGAGTGTAAGGTATAGAGTGTAGAGTATAGGGTATAGAGTGTAGGGTATAGAGTGTAGAGTGTAGGGATTAGAGTGTAGGGTATAGAGTGTAGGGTGTAGAGTGTAGGGTACAGAGTGTAGAGTGTAGGGTATAGAGTGTATGGTATAGAGTGTAGGGTATAGAGTGTAGGGTGTAGAGTGTAGGGTATAGAGTGTAGGGTATAGAGTGTAGGGTATAGAGTGTAGGGTATAGAGTGTAGGGAATCGAGTGTAGAGTGTAAGGTATAGAGTGTAGAGTGTAGGGTATAGAGTGTAGGGTATAGACTGTAGGGTATAGAGTGTAGGGTATAGATTGTAGGCTATAGAGTGTAGGGTATAGAGTGTAGGGTATAGAGTGTAGGGTATAGAGTGTAGAGTGTAGGGTATAGTGTGTAGGGTATAGAGTGCATGGTGTAGAGTGTAGGGTATAGAGTGTAGGGTATAGAGAGTAGAGTGTAGGGTATAGAGTGTATGCTATAGAGTGTATGGTGTAGAGTGTATGGTATAGAGTGTAGGGTATAGAGTGTAGAGTGTAGGGTATAGAGTGTAGGGTATAGAGTGTAGGGTATAGAGTGTATGTTATAGAGTGTAGGGTATAGAGTGTAGAGTGTAGGGTATAGAGTTTAGAGTGTAGGGTATAGAGTGTAGGGTATAGAGTGTAAGGTATAGAGTGTAGGGTGTAGAGTGTAGGGTATAGATTGTAGGGTATAGAGTGTAGGGTATAGAGTGTACGGTATAGAGTGTAGGGTATGGAGTGTATGGTATAGAGTGTAGGGTATAGAGTGTAGGGTATAGAGTGTAGGGTATAAAGTGTAGAGTGTAGGGTATAGCGTGTAGAGTGTAGGGTATAGAGTGTAGGGTATAGAGTGTAGGGTATAGAGTGTAGGGTATAGATTTTAGAGTGTAGGGTATAGAGTGTATGGTATAGAGTGTAGGGTATAGAGTGTAGGATGTAGAGTGTTTGGTATAGAGTGTAGGGTATAGAGTGTAGGGTATAGAGTGTAGGGTATAGAGTGTAGGGAATAGAGTGTAGAGTGTAAGGTATAGAGTGTAGAGTGTAGGGTATAGAGTGTAGGGTATAGAGTGTAGGGTATAGAGTGTAGAGTGTAGGGTATAGAGTGTAGAGTGTAGGGTATAGAGTGTAGGGTATAGAGTGTAGGGTATAGAGTGTAGGGTAGAGTGTGTAGAGTGTAGGGTATAGAGTGTAGGGTATAGAGTGTAGGGTATAGAGTGTAGAGTGTAGGGATTAGAGTGTAGGGTATAGAGTGTAGGGTGTAGAGTGTAGGGAATAGAGTGTAGGGTATAGAGTGTAGGGTATAGAGTGTAGGGTGTAGAGTGTAGGGTATAGAGTGTATGGTATAGAGTGTAGGGTATAGAATGTATGGTATAGAGTGTAGAGTGTAGGATATAGAGTGTAGGGTATAGAGTGTAGAGTGTAGGGTATAGAGTGTAGGGTATAGAGTGTAGGGTATAGAGTGTAGAGTGTAGGGATTAGAGTGTAGGGTATAGAGTGTAGGGTATAGAGTGTAGAGTGTAGGGTAGAGAGTGTAGGATATAGAGTGTAGAGTGTAGGGTATAGAGTGTAGGGTATAGAGTGTAGGGTATAGAGTGTAGGGTATAGAGTGTAGAGTGTAGGGTATAGAGTGTAGGGTATAGAGTGTAGGGTATAGAGTGTAGAGTGTAGGGTATAGAGTGTAGGGTATAGAGTGTAGGGTATAGAGTGTAGGGCATAGAGTGTAGGGTATAGAGTGTAGGGTGTAGAGTGTAGGGTATAGAGTGTAGGGTATAGAGTGTAGAGTGTAGGGTATAGAGTGTAGGGTATAGAGTGTAGGGTATAGAGTGTAGGGTATAGAGTGTAGGGTATAGAGTGTAGAGTGTAGGGTATAGCGTGTAGAGTGTCGGGTATAGAGTGTAGGGTATAGAGTGTAGGGTATAGAGTGTAGGGTATAGAGTGTAGAGTGTAGGGTATAGAGTGTAGAGTGTAGGGTATAGAGTGTATGGTATAGAGTGTAGGGTATAGAGTGTAGGGTGTAGAGCGTTGGGTATAGAGTGTAGGGTATAGAGTGTAGGGTATAGAGTGTAGGGTATAGAGTGTAGGGAATAGAGTGTAGAGTGTAAGGTATAGAGTGTAGAGTGTAGGGTATAGAGTGTAAGGTATAGAGTGTAGAGTGTAGGGATTAGAGTGTAGGGTATAGAGTGTATGGTGTAGAGTGTAGGGCATAGAGTGTAGAGTGTAGGGTATAGAGTGTATGGTATAGAGTGTAGAGTATAGAGTGTAGGGTGAAGAGTGTAGGGTATAGAGTGTAGGGTATAGAGTGTAGGGTATAGAGTGTAGGGAATAGAGTGTAGAGTGTAAGGTATAGAGTGTAGAGTGTAGGGTATAGAGTGTAGGGTATAGAGTGTAGAGTGTAGGGATTAGAGTGTAGGGTATAGAGTGTAGGGTATAGTGTGTAGGGTATAGAGTGTAGAGTGTAGGGTATAGAGTGTAGAGTGTAGGGTATAGAGTGTAGGGCATAGAGTGTAGAGTGTAGGGTATAGAGTGTATGCTATAGAGTGTATGGTGTAGAGTGTATGGTATAGAGTGTAGGGTATACAGTGTAGAGTGTATGGTATAGAGTGTAGGGTGTAGAGTGTAGGGTATAGAGTGTATGTTATAGAGTGTAGGGTATAGAATGTAGGGTAGAGAGTGTAGAGTGTAGGGTATAGAGTGTAGGGTATAGAGTGTAGGGTATAGAGTGTAGAGTGTAGGGATTAGAGTGTAGGGTATAGAGTGTAGTGTGTAGAGTGTAGGGTATAGAGTGTAGAGTGTAGAGTATAGAGTGTATGGTATAGAGTGTAGGGTATAGAGTGTAGGGTGTAGAGTGTAGGGTATAGAGTGTAGGGTATAGAGTGTAGGGTATAGAGTGTAGGGAATAGAGTGTAGAGTGTGAGGTATAGAGTGTAGAGTATAGGGTATAGAGTGTAGGGTATAGAGTGTAGAGTGTAGGGATTAGAGTGTAGGGTATAGAGTGTAGAGTGTAGAGTGTAGGGTATAGAGTGTAGAGTGTAGGGTATAGAGTGTATGGTATAGAGTGTAGGGTATAGAGTGTAGGGTGTAGAGTGTAGGGTATAGAGTGTAGGGTATAGAGTGTAGGGTATAGAGTGTAGGGTATAGAGTGTAGGGAATCGAGTGTAGAGTGTAAGGTATAGAGTGTAGAGTGTAGGGTATAGAGTGTAGGGTATAGACTGTAGGGTATAGAGTGTAGGGTATAGATTGTAGGCTATAGAGTGTAGGGTATAGAGTGTAGGGTATAGAGTGTAGAGTGTAGGGTATAGAGTGTAGGGTATAGAGTGTAGGGTATAGAGTGTAGGGTATAGAGTGTAGAGTGTAGGGTATAGTGTGTAGGGTATAGAGTGCAGGGTGTAGAGTGTAGGGTATAGAGTGTAGGGTATAGAGTGTAGAGTGTAGGGTATAGAGTGTATGCTATAGAGTGTATGGTGTAGAGTGTATGGTATAGAGTGTAGGGTATAGATTGTAGAGTGTATGGTATAGAGTGTATGGTACAGAGTGTAGGGTATAGAGTGTAGAGTGTAGGGTATAGAGTGTAGGGTATAGAGTGTAGGGTATAGAGTGTAGGGTATAGAGTGTAGAGTGTAGGGTATATAGTGTATGGTACAGAGTGTAGGGTATAGAGTGTAGAGTGTAGGGTATAGAGTGTAGGGCATAGAGTGTAGGGTATAGAGTGTAGGGTGTAGAGTGTAGGGTATAGAGTGTAGGGTATAGAGTGTAGAGTGTAGGGTATAGAGTGTAGGGTATAGAGTGTAGGGTATAGAGTGTAGGGTATAGAGTGTAGGGTATAGAGTGTAGGGTATAGAGTGTAGGGTATAGAGTGTAGGGTATAGAGTGTAGAGTGTAGGGTATAGCTTGTAGAGTGTCGGGTATAGAGTGTAGGGTATAGAGTGTAGGGTATAGAGTGTAGGGTATAGAGTGTAGAGTGTAGGGTATAGAGTGTAGAGTGTAGGGTATAGAGTGTATGGTATAGAGTGTAGGGTATAGAGTGTAGGGTGTAGAGCGTTGGGTATAGAGTGTAGGGTATAGAGTGTAGGGTATAGAGTGTAGGGTATAGAGTGTAGGGAATAGAGTGTAGAGTGTAAGGTATAGAGTGTAGAGTGTAGGGTATAGAGTGTAAGGTATAGAGTGTAGAGTGTAGGGATTAGAGTGTAGGGTATAGAGTGTAGGGTGTAGAGTGTAGGGCATAGAGTGTAGAGTGTAGGGTATAGAGTGTATGGTATAGAGTGTAGAGTATAGAGTGTAGGGTGTAGAGTGTAGGGTATAGAGTGTAGGGTATAGAGTGTAGGGTATAGAGTGTAGGGAATAGAGTGTAGAGTGTAAGGTATAGAGTGTAGAGTGTAGGGTATAGAGTGTAGGGTATAGAGTGTAGAGTGTAGGGATTAGAGTGTAGGGTATAGAGTGTAGGGTATAGTGTGTAGGGTATAGAGTGTAGAGTGTAGGGTATAGAGTGTAGAGTGTAGGGTATAGAGTGTAGGGCATAGAGTGTAGAGTGTAGGGTATAGAGTGTATGCTATAGAGTGTATGGTGTAGAGTGTATGGTATAGAGTGTAGGGTATACAGTGTAGAGTGTATGGTATAGAGTGTAGGGTGTAGAGTGTAGGGTATAGAGTGTATGTTATAGAGTGTAGGGTATAGAATGTAGGGTAGAGAGTGTAGAGTGTAGGGTATAGAGTGTAGGGTATAGAGTGTAGGGTATAGAGTGTAGAGTGTAGGGATTAGAGTGTAGGGTATAGAGTGTAGTGTGTAGAGTGTAGGGTATAGAGTGTAGAGTGTAGAGTATAGAGTGTATGGTATAGAGTGTAGGGTATAGAGTGTAGGGTGTAGAGTGTAGGGTATAGAGTGTAGGGTATAGAGTGTAGGGTATAGAGTGTAGGGAATAGAGTGTAGAGTGTGAGGTATAGAGTGTAGAGTATAGGGTATAGAGTGTAGGGTATAGAGTGTAGAGTGTAGGGATTAGAGTGTAGGGTATAGAGTGTAGGGTGTAGAGTGTAGGGTATAGAGTGTAGAGTGTAGGGTATAGAGTGTATGGTATAGAGTGTAGGGTATAGAGTGTAGGGTGTAGAGTGTAGGGTATAGAGTGTAGGGTATAGAGTGTAGGGTATAGAGTGTAGGGTATAGAGTGTAGGGAATCGAGTGTAGAGTGTAAGGTATAGAGTGTAGAGTGTAGGGTATAGAGTGTAGGGTATAGACTGTAGGGTATAGAGTGTAGGGTATAGATTGTAGGCTATAGAGTGTAGGGTATAGAGTGTAGGGTATAGAGTGTAGAGTGTAGGGTATAGAGTGTAGGGTATAGAGTGTAGGGTATAGAGTGTAGGGTATAGAGTGTAGAGTGTAGGGTATAGTGTGTAGGGTATAGAGTGCAGGGTGTAGAGTGTAGGGTATAGAGTGTAGGGTATAGAGTGTAGAGTGTAGGGTATAGAGTGTATGCTATAGAGTGTATGGTGTAGAGTGTATGGTATAGAGTGTAGGGTATAGATTGTAGAGTGTATGGTATAGAGTGTATGGTACAGAGTGTAGGGTGTAGAGTGTAGGGTATAGAGTGTAGGGTATAGAGTGTAGGGTATAGAGTGTAGGGTATAGAGTGTAGAGTGTAGGGTATATAGTGTATGGTACAGAGTGTAGGGTATAGAGTGTAGAGTGTAGGGTATAGAGTGTAGGGCATAGAGTGTAGGGTATAGAGTGTAGGGTGTAGAGTGTAGGGTATAGAGTGTAGGGTATAGAGTGTAGAGTGTAGGGTATAGAGTGTAGGGTATAGAGTGTAGGGTATAGAGTGTAGGGTATAGAGTGCAGGGTGTAGAGTGTAGGGTATAGAGTGTAGGGTATAGAGTGTAGAGTGTAGGGTATAGAGTGTATGCTATAGAGTGTATGGTGTAGAGTGTATGGTATAGAGTGTAGGGTATAGATTGTAGAGTGTATGGTATAGAGTGTATGGTACAGAGTGTAGGGTATAGAGTGTAGAGTGTAGGGTATAGAGTGTAGGGTATAGAGTGTAGGGTATAGAGTGTAGGGTATAGAGTGTAGAGTGTAGGGTATATAGTGTATGGTACAGAGTGTAGGGTATAGAGTGTAGAGTGTAGGGTATAGAGTGTAGGGCATAGAGTGTAGGGTATAGAGTGTAGGGTGTAGAGTGTAGGGTATAGAGTGTAGGGTATAGAGTGTAGAGTGTAGGGTATAGAGTGTAGGGTATAGAATGTAGGGTATAGAGTGTAGGGTATAGAGTGTAGGGTATAGAGTGTAGAGTGTAGGGTATAGAGTGTAGAGTGTAGGGTATAGAGTGTATGGTATAGAGTGTAGGGTATTGAGTGTAGGGTGTAGAGTGTTGGGTATAGAGTGTAGGGTATAGAGTGTAGGGTATAGAGTGTAGGGTATAGAGTGTAGGGAATAGAGTGTAGAGTGTAAGGTATAGAGTGTAGAGTGTAGGGTATAGAGTGTAGAGTGTAGGGATTAGAGTGTAGGGTATAGAGTGTAGGGTATAGTGTGTCGGGTATAGAGTGTAGAGTGTAGGGTATAGAGTGTAGAGTGTAGGGTATAGAGTGTAGGGTATAGAGTGTAGGGTATAGAGTGTAGGGCATAGAGTGTAGGGTATAGAGTGTAGGGTATAGAGTGTAGAGTGTAGGGTATAGAGTGTAGGGTATAGAGTGTAGGGTATAGAGTGTAGAGTGTAGGGTATAGAGTGTAGGGTATAGAGTGTAGGGTATAGAGTGTAGGGTATAGAGTGTAGGAGATAGAGTGTAGGGTATAGAGTGTAGGGTGTAGAGTGTAGGGTATAGAGTGTAGGGTATAGAGTGTAGGGTATAGAGTGTAGAGTGTAGGGCATAGAGTGTAGAGTGTAGGGTATAGAGTGTAGGGTATAGAGTGTAGGGTAGAGAGTGTAGGGTAGAGAGTGTAGAGTGTAGGGATTAGAGTGTAGGGTATAGAGTGTAGGGTGTAGAGTGTAGGGCATAGAGTGTAGAGTGTAGGGTATAGAGTGTATGGTATAGAGTGTAGAGTATAGAGTGTAGGGTGTAGAGTGTAGGGTATAGAGTGTAGGGTATAGAGTGTAGGGTATAGAGTGTAGGGAATAGAGTGTTGAGTGTAAGGTACAGAGTGTAGAGTGTAGGGCATAGAGTGTAGGGTATAGAGTGTAGGGCATAGAGTGTAGGGTATAGAGTGTAGGGTGTAGAGTGTAGGGTATAGAGTGTAGGGTATAGAGTGTAGAGTGTAGGGTATAGAGTGTAGGGTATAGAGTGTAGGGTATAGAGTGTAGGGTTTAGAGTGTAGTGTATAGAGTGTAGAGTGTAGGGTATAGCGTGTAGAGTGTCGGGTATAGAGTGTAGGGTATAGAGTGTAGGGTATAGAGTGTAGAGTGTAGGGTATAGTGTGTAGGGTATAGAGTGCAGGGTGTAGAGTGTAGGGTATAGAGTGTAGGGTATAGAGTGTAGAGTGTAGGGTATAGAGTGTATGCTATAGAGTGTATGGTGTAGAGTGTATGGTATAGAGTGTAGGGTATAGATTGTAGAGTGTATGGTATAGAGTGTATGGTACAGAATGTAGGGTATAGAGTGTAGAGTGTAGGGTATAGAGTGTAGGGTATAGAGTGTAGGGTATAGAGTGTAGAGTGTAGGGTATATAGTGTATGGTACAGAGTGTAGGGTATAGAGTGTAGAGTGTAGGGTATAGAGTGTAGGGTATAGAGTGTAGGGTATAGAGTGTAGGGCATAGAGTGTAGGGTATAGAGTGTAGGGTGTAGAGTGTAGGGTATAGAGTGTAGGGTATAGAGTGTAGAGTGTAGGGTATAGAGTGTAGGGTATAGAGTGTAGGGTATAGAGTGTAGGGTTTAGAGTGTAGGGTATAGAGTGTAGAGTGTAGGGTATAGCGTGTAGAGTGTCGGGTATAGAGTGTAGGGTATAGAGTGTAGGGTATAGAGTGTAGGGTATAGAGTGTAGAATGTAGGGTATAGAGTGTAGAGTGTAGGCTATAGAGTGTATGGTATAGAGTGTAGGGTATTGAGTGTAGGGTGTAGAGTGTTGGGTATAGAGTGTAGGGTATAGAGTGTAGGGTGTAGAGTGTAGGGTATAGAGTGTAGGGAATAGAGTGTAGAGTGTAAGGTATAGAGTGTAGAGTGTAGGGTATAGAGTGTAGGGTATAGAGTGTAGAGTGTAGGGATTAGAGTGTAGGGTATAGAGTGTAGGGTATAGTGTGTAGGGTATAGAGTGTAGAGTGTAGGGTATAGAGTGTAGAGTGTAGGGTATAGAGTGTAGGGTATAGAGTGTAGGGCATAGAGTGTAGGGTATAGAGTGTAGGGTATAGAGTGTAGAGTGTAGGGTATAGAGTGTAGGGTATAGAGTGTAGGGTATAGAGTGTAGAGTGTAGGGTATAGAGTGTAGGGTATAGAGTGTAGGGTATAGAGTGTAGGGTATAGAGTGTAGGGCATAGAGTGTAGGGTATAGAGTGTAGGGTATAGAGTGTAGATTGTAGGGTATAGAGTGTAGGGTATAGAGTGTAGGGTATAGATTGTAGAGTGTAGGGCATAGAGTGTAGAGTGTAGGGTATAGAGTGTAGGGTATAGAGTGTAGGGTAGAGAGTGTAGGGTAGAGAGTGTAGAGTGTAGGGATTAGAGTGTAGGGTATAGAGTGTAGGGTGTAGAGTGTAGGGCATAGAGTGTAGAGTGTAGGGTATAGAGTGTATGGTATAGAGTGTAGAGTATAGAGTGTAGGGTGTAGAGTGTAGGGTATAGAGTGTAGGGTATAGAGTGTAGGGTATAGAGTGTAGGGAATAGAGTGTTGAGTGTAAGGTACAGAGTGTAGAGTGTAGGGCATAGAGTGTAGAGTGTAGGGTATAGAGTGTAGGGTATAGAGTGTAGGGTATAGAGTGTAGGGTATACAGTGTAGGGTATAGAGTGTAGAGTGTAGGGTATAGAGTGTAGAGTGTAGGGTATAGAGTGTAGAGTGTAGGGCATAGAGTGTAGATTGTAGGGTATAGAGTGTAGGGTATAGAGTGTAGGGTATAGAGTGTAGGGTATAGAGTGTAGAGTGTAGGGTAGAGAGTGTAGAGTGTAGGGTATAGAGTGTAGGGTATAGAGTGTAGGGTATAGAGTGTAGAGTGTAGGGATTAGAGTGTAGGGTATAGAGTGTAGGGTGTGGAGTGTAGGGTATAGAGTGTAGAGTGTAGGGTATAGAGTGTAGGGTATAGAGTGTAGGGTATAGAGTGTAGGGTATAGAGTGTAGGGAATAGAGTGTAGAGTGTAAGGTATAGAGTGTAGAGTATAGGGTATAGAGTGTAGGGTATAGAGTGTAGGGTATAGAGTGTAGGGTATAGAGTGTAGGGTATAGAGTGTAGGGAATAGAGTGTAGAGTGTAAGGTATAGAGTGTAGAGTGTAGGGTATAGAGTGTAAGGTATAGAGTGTAGAGTGTAGGGATTAGAGTGTAGGGTATAGAGTGTAGGGTGTAGAGTGTAGGGCATAGAGTGTAGAGTGTAGGGTATAGAGTGTATGGTATAGAGTGTAGAGTATAGAGTGTAGGGTGTAGAGTGTAGGGTATAGAGTGTAGGGTATAGAGTGTAGGGTATAGAGTGTAGGGAATAGAGTGTAGAGTGTAAGGTATAGAGTGTAGAGTGTAGGGTATAGAGTGTAGGGTATAGAGTGTAGGGTATAGAGTGTAGAGTGTAGGGATTAGAGTGTAGGGTATAGAGTGTAGGGTATAGTGTGTAGGGTATAGAGTGTAGAGTGTAGGGTATAGAGTGTAGAGTGTAGGGTATAGAGTGTAGGGTATAGAGTGTAGAGTGTAGGGTATAGAGTGCATGCTATAGAGTGTATGGTGTAGAGTGTATGGTATAGAGTGTAGGGTATACAGTGTAGAGTGTATGGTATAGAGCGTAGGGTGTAGAGTGTAGGGTATAGAGTGTATGTTATAGAGTGTAGGGTATAGAGTGTAGGGTAGAGAGTGTAGAGTGTAGGGTATAGAGTGTAGGGTATAGAGTGTAGGGTATAGAGTGTAGAGTGTAGGGATTAGAGTGTAGGGTATAGAGTGTAGTGTGTAGAATGTAGGGTATAGAGTGTAGAGTGTAGGGTATAGAGTGTATGGTATAGAGTGTAGGGTATAGAGTGTAGGGTGTAGAGTGTAGGGTATAGAGTGTAGGGTATAGAGTGTAGGGTATAGAGTGTAGGGAATAGAGTGTGGAGTGTAAGGTATAGAGTGTAGAGTATAGGGTATAGAGTGTAGGGTATAGATTGTAGAGTGTAGGGATTAGAGTGTAGGGTATAGAGTGTAGGGTGTAGAGTGTAGGGTATAGAGTGTAGAGTGTAGGGTATAGAGTGTATGGTATAGAGTGTAGGGTATAGAGTGTAGGGTGTAGAGTGTAGGGTATAGAGTGTAGGGTATAGAGTGTAGGGTATAGAGTGTAGGGTATAGAGTGTAGGGAATCGAATGTAGAGTGTAAGGTATAGAGTGTAGAGTGTAGGGTATAGAGTGTAGGGTATAGACTGTAGGGTATAGAGTGTAGGGTATAGATTGTAGGCTATAGAGTGTAGGGTATAGAGTGTAGGGTATAGAGTGTAGGGTATAGAGTGTAGGGTATAGAGTGTAGGGTATAGAGTGTAGAGTGTAGGGTATAGTGTGTAGGGTATAGAGTGCAGGGTGTAGAGTGTAGGGTATAGAGTGTAGGGTATAGAGTGTAGAGTGTAGGGTATAGAGTGTATGCTATAGAGTGTATGGTGTAGAGTGTATGGTATAGAGTGTAGGGTATAGAGTGTAGAGTGTAGGGTATAGAGTGTAGGGTATAGAGTGTAGGGTATAGAGTGTATGTTATAGAGTGTAGGGTATAGAGTGTAGAGTGTAGGGTATAGAGTTTAGAGTGTAGGGTATAGAGTGTAGGGTATAGAGTGTAAGGTATAGAGTGTAGGGTGTAGAGTGTAGGGTATAGATTGTAGGGTATAAAGTGTAGGGTATAGAGTGTACGGTATAGAGTGTAGGGTATGGAGTGTATGGTATAGAGTGTAGGGTATAGAGTGTAGGGTATAGAGTGTAGGGTATAAAGTGTAGAGTGTAGGGTATAGCGTGTAGAGTGTAGGGTATAGAGTGTAGGGTATAGAGTGTAGGGTATAGAGTGTAGGGTATAGAGTGTAGAGTGTAGGGTATAGAGTGTATGGTATAGAGTGTAGGGTATAGAGTGTAGGGTGTAGAGTGTTGGGTATAGAGTGTAGGGTATAGAGTGTAGGGTATAGAGTGTAGGGTATAGAGTGTAGGGAATAGAGTGTAGAGTGTAAGGTATAGAGTGTAGAGTGTAGGGTATAGAGTGTAGGGTATAGAGTGTAGGGTATAGAGTGTAGAGTGTAGGGTATAGAGTGTAGAGTGTAGGGTATAGAGTGTAGGGTATAGAGTGTAGGGTATAGAGTGTAGGGTAGAGTGTGTAGAGTGTAGGGTATAGAGTGTAGGGTATAGAGTGTAGGGTATAGAGTGTAGAGTGTAGGGATTAGAGTGTAGGGTATAGAGTGTAGGGTGTAGAGTGTAGGGTATAGAGTGTAGAGTGTAGTGTATAGAGTGTATGGTATAGAGTGTAGGGTGTAGAGTGTAGGGTATAGAGTGTAGGGTATAGAGTGTAGGGTATAGAGTGTAGGGAATATAGTGTAGAGTGTAAGGTATAGAGTGTAGAGTGTAGGGTATAGAGTGTAGGGTATAGAGTGTAGAGTGAAGGGATTAGAGTGTAGGGTATAGAGTGTAGGGTGTAGAGTGTAGGGTATAGAGTGTAGAGTGTAGGGTATAGAGTGTATGGTATAGAGTGTAGGGTATAGAGTGTAGGGTGTAGAGTGTAGGGTATAGAGTGTAGGGTATAGAGTGTAGGGTATAGAGTGTAGGGTATAGAGTGTAGGGAATAGAGTGTAGAGTGTAAGGTATAGAGTGTAGAGTGTAGGGTATAGAGTGTAGGGTATAGACTGTAGGGTATAGAGTGTAGGGTATAGAGTGTAGGGTATAGATTGTAGAGTGTAGGGTATAGAGTGTAGGGTATAGAGTGTAGGGTATAGAGTGTAGGGAATAGAGTGTAGAGTGTAAGGTATAGAGTGTAGAGTGTAGGGTATAGAGTGTAGGGTATAGAGTGTAGGGTGTAGAGTGTAGGGTATAGAGTGTATGCTATAGAGTGTATGGTGTAGAGTGTATGGTATAGAGTGTAGGGTATAGAGTGTAGAGTGTAGGGTATAGAGTGTAGGGTATAGAGTGTAGGGTATAGAGTGTATGTTATAGAGTGTAGGGTATAGAGTGTAGAGTGTAGGGTATAGAGTTTAGAGTGTAGGGTATAGAGTGTAGGGTATAGAGTGTAAGGTATAGAGTGTAGGGTGTAGAGTGTAGGGTATAGATTGTAGGGTATAGAGTGTAGGGTATAGAGTGTACGGTATAGAGTGTAGGGTATGGAGTGTATGGTATAGAGTGTAGGGTATAGAGTGTAGGGTATAGAGTGTAGGGTATAAAGTGTAGAGTGTAGGGTATAGCGTGTAGAGTGTAGGGTATAGAGTGTAGGGTATAGAGTGTAGGGTATAGAGTGTAGGGTATAGAGTGTAGAGTGTAGGGTATAGAGTGTATGGTATAGAGTGTAGGGTATAGAGTGTAGGGTGTAGAGTGTTGGGTATAGAGTGTAGGGTATAGAGTGTAGGGTATAGAGTGTAGGGTATAGAGTGTAGGGAATAGAGTGTAGAGTGTAAGGTATAGAGTGTAGAGTGTAGGGTATAGAGTGTAGGGTATAGAGTGTAGGGTATAGAGTGTAGAGTGTAGGGTATAGAGTGTAGAGTGTAGGGTATAGAGTGTAGGGTATAGAGTGTAGGGTATAGAGTGTAGGGTAGAGTGTGTAGAGTGTAGGGTATAGAGTGTAGGGTATAGAGTGTAGGGTATAGAGTGTAGAGTGTAGGGATTAGAGTGTAGGGTATAGAGTGTAGGGTGTAGAGTGTAGGGTATAGAGTGTAGAGTGTAGTGTATAGAGTGTATGGTATAGAGTGTAGGGTGTAGAGTGTAGGGTATAGAGTGTAGGGTATAGAGTGTAGGGTATAGAGTGTAGGGAATATAGTGTAGAGTGTAAGGTATAGAGTGTAGAGTGTAGGGTATAGAGTGTAGGGTATAGAGTGTAGAGTGAAGGGATTAGAGTGTAGGGTATAGAGTGTAGGGTGTAGAGTGTAGGGTATAGAGTGTAGAGTGTAGGGTATAGAGTGTATGGTATAGAGTGTAGGGTATAGAGTGTAGGGTGTAGAGTGTAGGGTATAGAGTGTAGGGTATAGAGTGTAGGGTATAGAGTGTAGGGTATAGAGTGTAGGGAATAGAGTGTAGAGTGTAAGGTATAGAGTGTAGAGTGTAGGGTATAGAGTGTAGGGTATAGACTGTAGGGTATAGAGTGTAGGGTATAGAGTGTAGGGTATAGATTGTAGAGTGTAGGCTATAGAGTGTAGGGTATAGAGTGTAGAATGTAGGGTATAGAGTGTAGGGTATAGAGTGTAGGGTATAGAGTGTAGGGTATAGAGTGTAGAGTGTAGGGTATAGTGTGTAGGGTATAGAGTGCAGGGTGTAGAGTGTAGGGTATAGAGTGTAGGGTATAGAGTGTAGAGTGTAGGGTATAGAGTGTAGGGTATAGAGTGTAGGGTATAGAGTGTATGTTATAGAGTGTAGGGTATAGAGTGTAGGGTAGAGAGTGTAGAGTGTAGGGTATAGAGTGTAGGGTATAGAGTGTAGGGTATAGATTGTAGAGTGTAGGCTATAGAGTGTAGGGTATAGAGTGTAGGGTATAGAGTGTATGTTATAGAGTGTAGGGTATAGAGTGTAGGGTAGAGAGTGTAGAGTGTAGGGTATAGAGTGTAGGGTATAGAGTGTAGGGTATAGATTGTAGAGTGTAGGCTATAGAGTGTAGGGTATAGAGTGTAGAGTGTCGGGATTAGAGTGTAGGGTATAGAGTGTGGGATGTAGAGTGTAGGGTATAGAGTGTAGAGTGTAGGATATAGAGTGTATGGTATAGAGTGTAGGGTATAGAGTGTAGGGTGTAGAGTGTAGGGTATAGAGTGTAGGGAATAGAGTGTAGGGTATAGAGTGTAGGGTATAGAGTGTAGGGTGTAGAGTGTAGGGTATAGAGTGTATGGTATAGAGTGTAGGGTATAGAATGTATGGTATAGAGTGTAGAGTGTAGGATATAGAGTGTGGGGTATAGAGTGTAGAGTGTAGGGTATAGAGTGTAGGGTATAGAGTGTAGGGTATAGAGTGTAGAGTGTAGGGATTAGAGTGTAGGGTATAGAGTGTAGGGTATAGAGTGTAGAGTGTAGGGTAGAGAGTGTAGGATATAGAGTGTAGAGTGTAGGGTATAGAGTGTAGGGTATAGAGTGTAGGGTATAGAGTGTAGGGTATAGAGTGTAGAGTGTAGGGTATAGAGTGTAGGGTATAGAGTGTAGGTTATAGAGTGTAGAGTGTAGGGTATAGAGTGTAGGGTATAGAGTGTAGGGTATAGAGTGTAGGGCATAGAGTGTAGGGTATAGAGTGTAGGGTGTAGAGTGTAGGATATAGAGTGTAGGGTATAGAGTGTAGAGTGTAGGGTATAGAGTGTAGGGTATAGAGTGTAGGGTATAGAGTGTAGGGTATAGAGTGTAGGGTATAGAGTGTAGAGTGTAGGGTATAGCGTGTAGAGTGTCGGGTATAGAGTGTAGGGTATAGAGTGTAGGGTATAGAGTGTAGGGTATAGAGTGTAGAGTGTAGGGTATAGAGTGTAGAGTGTAGGGTATAGAGTGTATGGTATAGAGTGTAGGGTATAGAGTGTAGGGTGTAGAGCGTTGGGTATAGAGTGTAGGGTATAGAGTGTAGGGTATAGAGTGTAGGGTATAGAGTGTAGGGATAGAGTGTAGAGTGTAAGGTATAGAGTGTAGAGTGTAGGGTATAGAGTGTAGGGTATAGAGTGTAGAGTGTAGGGATTAGAGTGTAGGGTATAGAGTGTAGGGTATAGTGTGTAGGGTATAGAGTGTAGAGTGTAGGGTATAGAGTGTAGAGTGTAGGGTATAGAGTGTAGGGTATAGAGTGTAGGGTATAGAGTGTAGGGCATAGAGTGTAGGGTATAGAGTGTAGGGTATAGAGTGTAGAGTGTAGGGTATAGAGTGTAGGGTATAGAGTGTAGGGTATAGAGTGTAGAGTGTAGGGTATAGAGTGTAGGGTATAGAGTGTAGGGTATAGAGTGTAGGGTATAGAGTGTAGGGCATAGAGTGTAGGGTATAGAGTGTAGGGTATAGAGTGTAGAGTGTAGGGTATAGAGTGTAGGGTATAGAGTGTAGGGTATAGAGTGTAGAGTGTAGGGCATAGAGTGTAGAGTGTAGGGTATAGAGTGTAGGGTATAGAGTGTAGGGTGTAGAGTGTAGGGCATAGAGTGTAGCGTGTAGGGTATAGAGTGTATGGTATAGAGTGTAGAGTATAGAGTGTAGGGTGTAGAGTGTAGGGTATAGAGTGTAGGGTATAGAGTGTAGGGTATAGAGTGTAGGGAATAGAGTGTTGAGTGTAAGGTACAGAGTGTAGAGTGTAGGGCATAGAGTGTAGAGTGTAGGGTATAGAGTGTAGGGTATAGAGTGTAGGGTATACAGTGTAGGGTATAGAGTGTAGAGTGTAGGGTATAGAGTGTAGAGTGTAGGGTATAGAGTGTAGAGTGTAGGGCATAGAGTGTAGATTGTAGGGTATAGAGTGTAGGGTATAGAGTGTAGGGTATAGAGTGTAGGGTATAGAGTGTAGAGTGTAGGGTATAGAGTGTAGAGTGTAGGGTATAGAGTGTAGGGTAGAGAGTGTAGAGTGTAGGGTATAGAGTGTAGGGTATAGAGTGTAGGGTATAGAGTGTAGAGTGTAGGGATTAGAGTGTAGGGTATAGAGTGTAGGGTGTGGAGTGTAGGGTATAGAGTGTAGAGTGTAGGGTATAGAGTGTATGGTATAGAGTGTAGGGTATAGAGTGTAGGGTGTAGAGTGTAGGGTATAGAGTGTAGGGTATAGAGTGTAGGGTATAGAGTGTAGGGTATAGAGTGTAGGGAATAGAGTGTAGAGTGTAAGGTATAGAGTGTAGAATGTAGGGTATAGAGTTTAAGGTATAGAGTGTAGAGTGTAGGGATTAGAGTGTAGGGTATAGAGTGTAGGGTGTAGAGTGTAGGGCATAGAGTGTAGAGTGTAGGTTATAGAGTGTATGGTATAGAGTGTAGAGTATAGAGTGTAGGGTGTAGAGTGTAGGGTATAGAGTGTAGTGTATAGAGTGTAGGGTATAGAGTGTAGGGAATAGAGTGTAGAGTGTAAGGTATAGAGTGTAGAGTGTAGGGTATAGAGTGTAGTGTATAGAGTGTAGAGTGTAGGGATTAGAGTGTAGGGTATAGAGTGTAGGGTATAGTGTGTAGGGTATAGAGTGTAGAGTGTAGGGTATAGAGTGTAGAGTGTAGGGTATAGAGTGTAGGGTATAGAGTGTAGGGTATAGAGTGTAGGGCATAGAGTGAAGGGTATAGAGTGTAGGGTATAGAGTGTAGAGTGTAGGGTATAGAGTGTAGGGTATAGAGTGTAGGGTATAGAGTGTAGAGTGTAGGGTATAGAGTGTAGGGTATAGAGTGTAGGGTATAGAGTGTAGGGCATAGAGTGTAGGGTATAGAGTGTAGGGTATAGAGTGTAGGGTGTAGAGTGTAGGGTATTGATTTTAGGGTATAGAGTGTAGGGTATAGAGTGTAGAGTGTAGGGCATAGAGTGTAGAGTGTAGGGTATAGAGTGTAGAATATAGAGTGTAGGGTAGAGAGTGTAGGGTAGAGAGTGTAGAGTGTAGGGATTAGAGTGTAGGGTATAGAGTGTAGGGTGTAGAGTGTAGGGCATAGAGTGTAGAGTGTAGGGTATAGAGTGTATGTTATAGAGTGTAGAGTATAGAGTGTAGGGTGTAGAGTGTAGGGTGTAGAGTGTAGGGCATAGAGTGTAGCGTGTAGGGTATAGAGTGTATGGTATAGAGTGTAGAGTATAGAGTGTAGAGTGTAGGGTATAGAGTGTAGGGTATAGAGTGTAGGGTATAGAGTGTAGGGAATAGAGTGTTGAGTGTAAGGTACAGAGTGTAGAGTGTAGGGCATAGAGTGTAGAGTGTAGGGTATAGAGTGTAGGGTATAGAGTGTAGGGTATAGAGTGTAGGGTATACAGTGTAGGGTATAGAGTGTAGAGTGTAGGGTATAGAGTGTAGAGTGTAGGGTATAGAGTGTAGAGTGTAGGGCATAGAGTGTAGATTGTAGGGTATAGAGTGTAGGGTATAGAGTGTAGGGTATAGAGTGTAGGGTATACAGTGTAGGGTATAGAGTGTAGAGTGTAGGGTATAGAGTGTAGAGTGTAGGGTATAGAGTGTAGAGTGTAGGGCATAGAGTGTAGATTGTAGGGTATAGAGTGTAGGGTATAGAGTGTAGGGTATAGAGTGTAGGGTATAGAGTGTAGAGTGTAGGGTATAGAGTGTAGAGTGTAGGGTATAGAGTGTAGGGTAGAGAGTGTAGAGTGTAGGGTATAGAGTGTAGGGTATAGAGTGTAGGGTATAGAGTGTAGAGTGTAGGGATTAGAGTGTAGGGTATAGAGTGTAGGGTGTGGAGTGTAGGGTATAGAGTGTAGAGTGTAGGGTATAGAGTGTATGGTATAGAGTGTAGGGTATAGAGTGTAGGGTGTAGAGTGTAGGGTATAGAGTGTAGGGTATAGAGTGTAGGGTATAGAGTGTAGGGTATAGAGTGTAGGGAATAGAGTGTAGAGTGTAAGGTATAGAGTGTAGAGTGTAGGGTATAGAGTTTAAGGTATAGAGTGTAGAGTGTAGGGATTAGAGTGTAGGGTATAGAGTGTAGGGTGTAGAGTGTAGGGCATAGAGTGTAGAGTGTAGGTTATAGAGTGTATGGTATAGAGTGTAGAGTATAGAGTGTAGGGTGTAGAGTGTAGGGTATAGAGTGTAGTGTATAGAGTGTAGGGTATAGAGTGTAGGGAATAGAGTGTAGAGTGTAAGGTATAGAGTGTAGAGTGTAGGGTATAGAGTGTAGTGTATAGAGTGTAGAGTGTAGGGATTAGAGTGTAGGGTATAGAGTGTAGGGTATAGTGTGTAGGGTATAGAGTGTAGAGTGTAGGGTATAGAGTGTAGAGTGTAGGGTATAGAGTGTAGGGTATAGAGTGTAGGGTATAGAGTGTAGGGCATAGCGTGAAGGGTATAGAGTGTAGGGTATAGAGTGTAGAGTGTAGGGTATAGAGTGTAGGGTATAGAGTGTAGGGTATAGAGTGTAGAGTGTAGGGTATAGAGTGTAGGGTATAGAGTGTAGGGTATAGAGTGTAGGGCATAGAGTGTAGGGTATAGAGTGTAGGGTATAGAGTGTAGGGTGTAGAGTGTAGGGTATTGATTTTAGGGTATAGAGTGTAGGGTATAGAGTGTAGAGTGTAGGGCATAGAGTGTAGAGTGTAGGGTATAGAGTGTAGAATATAGAGTGTAGGGTAGAGAGTGTAGGGTAGAGAGTGTAGAGTGTAGGGATTAGAGTGTAGGGTATAGAGTGTAGGGTGTAGAGTGTAGGGCATAGAGTGTAGAGTGTAGGGTATAGAGTGTATGTTATAGAGTGTAGAGTATAGAGTGTAGGGTGTAGAGTGTAGGGTATAGAGTGTAGGGTATAGAGTGTAGGGTATAGAGTGTAGGGAATAGAGTGTAGAGTGTAAGGTATAGAGTGTAGAGTGTAGGGTATAGAGTGTAGTGTATAGAGTGTAGAGTGTAGGGATTAGAGTGTAGGGTATAGAGTGTAGGGTATAGTGTGTAGGGTATAGAGTGTAGAGTGTAGGGTATAGAGTGTAGAGTGTAGGGTATAGAGTGTAGGGTATAGAGTGTAGGGTATAGAGTGTAGGGCATAGAGTGAAGGGTATAGAGTGTAGGGTATAGAGTGTAGAGTGTAGGGTATAGAGTGTAGGGTATAGAGTGTAGGGTATAGAGTGTAGAGTGTAGGGTATAGAGTGTAGGGTATAGAGTGTAGGGTATAGAGTGTAGGGCATAGAGTGTAGGGTATAGAGTGTAGGGTATAGAGTGTAGGGTGTAGAGTGTAGGGTATAGATTTTAGGGTATAGAGTGTAGGGTATAGAGTGTAGAGTGTAGGGCATAGAGTGTAGAGTGTAGGGTATAGAGTGTAGAATATAGAGTGTAGGGTAGAGAGTGTAGGGTAGAGAGTGTAGAGTGTAGGGATTAGAGTGTAGGGTATAGAGTGTAGGGTGTAGAGTGTAGGGCATAGAGTGTAGAGTGTAGGGTATAGAGTGTATGGTATAGAGTGTAGAGTATAGAGTGTAGGGTGTAGAGTGTAGGGTATAGAGTGTAGGGTATAGAGTGTAGGGTATAGAGTGTAGGGAATAGAGTGTTGAGTGTAAGGTACAGAGTGTAGAGTGTAGGGCATAGAGTGTAGAGTGTAGGGTATAGAGTGTAGGGTATAGAGTGCAGGGTATAGAGTGTAGGGTATACAGTGTAGGGTATAGAGTGTAGAGTGTAGGGTATAGAGTGTAGAGTGTAGGGTATAGAGTGTAGAGTGTAGGGCATAGAGTGTAGATTGTAGGGTATAGAGTGTAGGGTATAGAGTGTAGGGTATAGAGTGTAGGGTATAGAGTGTAGAGTGTAGGGTATAGAGTGTAGAGTGTAGGGTATAGAGTGTAGGGTACAGAGTGTAAGGTATAGAGTGTAGGGTAGAGAGTGTAGAGTGTAGGGTATAGAGTGTAGGGTATAGAGTGTAGGGTATAGAGTGTAGAGTGTAGGGATTAGAGTGTAGGGTATGGAGTGTAGGGTATAGAGTGTAGAGTGTAGGGTATAGAGTGTATGGTATAGAGTGTAGGGTATAGAGTGTAGGGTGTAGAGTGTAGGGTATAGAGTGTAGGGTATAGAGTGTAGGGTATAGAGTGTAGGGTATAGAGTGTAGGGAATAGAGTGTAGAGTGTAAGGTATAGAGTGTAGAGTGTAGGGTATAGAGTGTAAGGTATAGAGTGTAGAGTGTAGGGATTAGAGTGTAGGGTATAGAGTGTAGGGTGTAGAGTGTAGGGTATAGAGTGTAGAGTGTAGGGTATAGAGTGTATGGTATAGAGTGTAGGGTATAGAGTGTAGGGTGTAGAGTGTAGGGTATAGAGTGTAGGGTATAGAGTGTAGGGTATAGAGTGTAGGGTATAGAGTGTAGGGAATAGAGTGTGGAGTGTAAGGTATAGAGTGTAGAGTGTAGGGTATAGAGTGTAGGGCATAGACTGTAGGGTATAGAGTGTAGGGTATAGAGTGTAGGGTATAGATTGTAGCGTGTAGGCTATAAAGTGTAGGGTATACAGTGTAGAGTGTAGGGTATAGAGTGTGGGGTATAGAGTGTAGGGTATAGAGTGTAGGGTATAGAGTGTAGAGTGTAGGGTATAGTGTGTAGGGTATAGAGTGCAGGGTGTAGAGTGTAGGGTATAGAGTGTAGGGTATAGAGTGTAGAGTGTAGGGTATAGAGTGTTTGCTATAGAGTGTATGGTGTAGAGTGTATGGTATAGAGTGTAGGGTATAGAGTGTTGAGTGTATGGTATAGAGTGTAGAGTGTAGAGTGTAGGGTATAGAGTGTATGTTATAGAGTGTAGGGTATAGAGTGTAGGGTAGAGAGTGTAGAGTGTAGGGTATAGAGTGTAGGGTATAGAGTGTAGGGTATAGAGTGTAGAGTGTAGGGATTAGAGTGTAGGGTATAGAGTGTAGTGTGTAGAGTGTAGGGTATAGAGTGTAGAGTGTAGGGTATAGAGTGTATGGTATAGAGTGTAGGGTATAGAGTGTAGGGTGTAGAGTGTAGGGTATAGAGTGTAGGGTATAGAGTGTAGGGTATAGAGTGTAGGGAATAGAGTGTAGAGTGTAAGGTATAGAGTGTAGAGTATAGGGTATAAAGTGTAGGGTATAGAGTGTAGAGTGCAGGGATTAGAGTGTAGGGTATAGAGTGTAGGGTGTAGAGTGTAGGGTATAGAGTGTAGAGTGTAGGGTATAGAGTGTATGGTATAGAGTGTAGGGTATAGAGTGTAGGGTGTAGAGTGTAGGGTATAGAGTGTAGGGTATAGAGTGTAGGGTATAGAGTGTAAGGTATAGAGTGTAGGGAATAGAGTGTAGAGTGTAAAGTATAGAGTGTAGAGTGTAGGGTATAGAGTGTAGGGTATAGACTGTAGGGTATAGAGTGTAGGGTATAGATTGTAGGCTATAGAGTGTAGGGTATAGAGTGTAGGGTATAGAGTGTAGGGTATAGAGTGTAGAGTGTAGGGTATAGTGTGTAGGGTATAGAGTGCAGGGTGTAGAGTGTAGGGTATAGAGTGTAGGGTATAGAATGTAGAGTGTAGGGTATAGAGTGTATGCTATAGAGTGTATGGTGTAGAGTGTATGGTATAGAGTGTAGGGTATAGAGTGTAGAGTGTAGGGTATAGAGTGTAGGGTATAGAGTGTAGGGTATAGAGTGTATGTTATAGAGTGTAGGGTATAGAGTGTAGAGTGTAGGGTATAGAATGTAGAGTGTAGGGTATAGAGTGTAGGGTATAGAGTGTAGGGTATAGAGTGTAGGGTGTAGAGTGTAGGGTATAGAGTGTAGGGTATAGAGTGTAGAGTGCAGGGTATAGAGTTTAGAGTGTAGGGTATAGAGTGTAGGGTATAGAGTGTAAGGTATAGAGTGTAGGGTGTAGAGTGTAGGGTATAGAGTGTAGGGTATAGAGTGTAGGGTATAGAGTGTACGGTATAGAGTGTAGGGTACAGAGTGTATAGTATAGAGTGTAGGGTATAGAGTGTAGGGTATAGAGTGTATGGTATAGAGTGTAGGGTATAGAGTATATGTTATAGAGTGTAGGGTATAGAGTGTAGAGTGTAGGGTATAGAGTGTAGAGTGTAGAGTGTAGGGTATAGAGTGTAGAGTGTAGGGTATAGAGTGTAGAGTGTAGGGTATAGAGTATAGAGTGTAGGGTATAGAGTGTAGGGTATAGAGTGTAAGGTGTAGAGTGTAGGGTATAGAGTGTAGGGTATAGAGTGTAGGGTATAGAGTGTAGGGTATAGAGTGTAGGGTATAGAGTGTAGAGTGTAGGGTATAGAGTTTAGAGTGTAGGGTATAGAGTGTAGGGTATAGAGTGTAAGGTATAGAGTGTAGGGTGTAGAGTGTAGGGTATAGAGTGTAGGGTATAGAGTGTAGGGTATAGAGTGTACGGTATAGAGTGTAGGGTATAGAGTGTATGGTATAGAGTGTAGGGTATAGAGTGTAGGGTATAGAGTGTATGGTATAGATTGTAGGGTATAGAGTGTAGGGTGTAGCGTGTATGTGATAGAGTGTAGGGTATAGAGTGTAGGGTATAGAGTTTAGAGTGTAGGGTATAGAGAGTAGGGTATAGAGTGTAAGGTATAGAGTGTAGGGTGTAGAGTGTAGGGTATAGAGTGTAGGGCATAGGGTGTAGGGTATAGAGTGTAGGGTATAGAGTGTAGAGTGTAGGGTATAGAGTGTAGGGTATAGAGTGTAGGGTATAGAGTGTAGAGTGTAGGGTATAGAGTGTAGGGTATTGAGTGTAGGGTATAGAGTGTAGGGTATAGAGTGTAGGGTATAGAGTGTAGAGTGTAGGGTATAGAGTGTAGAGTGTAGGGTATAGAGTGTAGGGTATATAGTGTAGAGTGTAGGGTATAGAGTGTAGGGTATAGAGTGTAGGGTATAGAGTGTAGGGTATAGAGTGCAGGGTATAGAGTGTAGAGTGTAGGGTATAGAGTGTAGAGTGTAGGGTATAGAGTGTAGGGTATAGAGTGTAGGGTATAGAGTGTAGGGTATAGAGTGTAGAGTGTAGGGTATAGAGTGTAGGGTATAGAGTGTAGGGAGTAGAGTGTAGGGTATAGAGTGTAGGGTTCAGAGTGTAGGGTATAGAGTGTAGGGTATAGAGTGTAGGGCATAGAGTGTAGGGTATAGAGTGTAGGGCATAGAGTGTAGGGTATAGAGTGTAGGGTATAGAGTGTAGGGTGTAGAGTGTAGGGTATAGATTTTAGGGTATACAGTGTAGGGTATAGAGTGTAGAGTGTAGGGCATAGAGTGTAGAGTGTAGGGTATAGAGTGTAGAATATAGAGTGTAGGGTAGAGAGTGTAGGGTAGAGAGTGTAGAGTGTAGGGATTAGAGTGTAGGGTATAGAGTGTAGGGTGTAGAGTGTAGGGTATAGAGTGTAAGGTATAGAGTGTAGGGTGTAGAGTGTAGGGTATAGAGTGTAGGGTATAGAGTGTAGGGTATAGAGTGTACGGTATAGAGTGTAGGGTATAGAGTGTATGGTATAGAGTGTAGGGTATAGAGTGTAGGGTATAGAGTGTATGGTATAGATTGTAGGGTATAGAGTGTAGGGTGTAGCGTGTATGTTATAGAGTGTAGGGTATAGAGTGTAGGGTATAGAGTTTAGAGTGTAGGGTATAGAGAGTAGGGTATAGAGTGTAAGGTATAGAGTGTAGGGTGTAGAGTGTAGGGTATAGAGTGTAGGGCATAGGGTGTAGGGTATAGAGTGTAGGGTATAGAGTGTAGAGTGTAGGGTATAGAGTGTAGGGTATAGAGTGTAGGGTATAGAGTGTAGAGTGTAGGGTATAGAGTGTAGGGTATTGAGTGTAGGGTATAGAGTGTAGGGTATAGAGTGTAGAGTGTAGGGTATAGAGTGTAGAGTGTAGGGTATAGAGTGTAGGGTATATAGTGTAGAGTGTAGGGTATAGAGTGTAGGGTATAGAGTGTAGGGTATAGAGTGTATGGTATAGAGTGTAGAGTATAGAGTGTAGGGTGTAGAGTGTAGGGTATAGAGTGTAGGGTATAGAGTGTAGGGTATAGAGTGTAGGGAATAGAGTGTTGAGTGTAAGGTACAGAGTGTAGAGTGTAGGGCATAGAGTGTAGAGTGTAGGGTATAGAGTGTAGGGTATAGAGTGCAGGGTATAGAGTGTAGGGTATACAGTGTAGGGTATAGAGTGTAGAGTGTAGGGTATAGAGTGTAGAGTGTAGGGTATAGAGTGTAGAGTGTAGGGCATAGAGTGTAGATTGTAGGGTATAGAGTGTAGGGTATAGAGTGTAGGGTATAGAGTGTAGGGTATAGAGTGTAGAGTGTCGGGTATAGAGTGTAGAGTGTAGGGTATAGAGTGTAGGGTACAGAGTGTAAGGTATAGAGTGTAGGGTAGAGAGAGTAGAGTGTAGGGTATAGAGTGTAGGGTATAGAGTGTAGGGTATAGAGTGTAGAGTGTAGGGATTAGAGTGTAGGGTATAGAGTGTAGGGTGTGGAGTGTAGGGTATAGAGTGTAGAGTGTAGGGTATAGAGTGTATGGTATAGAGTGTAGGGTATAGAGTGTAGGGTGTAGAGTGTAGGGTATAGAGTGTAGGGTATAGAGTGTAGGGTATAGAGTGTAGGGAATAGAGTGTAGAGTGTAAGGTATAGAGTGTAGAGTGTAGGGTATAGAGTGTAAGGTATAGAGTGTAGAGTGTAGGGATTAGAGTGTAGGGTATAGAGTGTAGGGTGTAGAGTGTAGGGTATAGAGTGTAGAGTGTAGGGTATAGAGTGTAGAGTGTAGGGTATAGAGTGTAGAGTGTAGGGTATAGAGTGTATGGTATAGAGTGTAGGGTATTGAGTGTAGGGTGTAGAGTGTTGGGTATAGAGTGTAGGGTATAGAGTGTAGGGTATAGAGTGTAGGGTATAGAGTGTAGGGAATAGAGTGTAGAGTGTAAGGTATAGAGTGTAGAGTGTAGGGTATAGAGTGTAGGGTATAGAGTGTAGAGTGTAGGGATTAGAGTGTAGGGTATAGAGTGTAGGGTATAGTGTGTAGGGTATAGAGTGTAGAGTGTAGGGTATAGAGTGTAGAGTGTAGGGTATAGAGTGTAGGGTATAGAGTGTAGGGTATAGAGTGTAGGGCATAGAGTGTAGGGTATAGAGTGTAGGGTATAGAGTGTAGAGTGTAGGGTATAGAGTGTAGGGTATAGAGTGTAGGGTATAGAGTGTAGAGTGTAGGGTATAGAGTGTAGGGTATAGAGTGTAGGGTATAGAGTGTAGGGTATAGAGTGTAGGGCATAGAGTGTAGGGTATAGAGTGTAGGGTATAGAGTGTAGAGTGTAGGGTATAGAGTGTAGGGTATAGAGTGTAGGGTATAGAGTGTAGAGTGTAGGGCATAGAGTGTAGAGTGTAGGGTATAGAGTGTAGGGTATAGAGTGTAGGGTAGAGAGTGTAGGGTAGAGAGTGTAGAGTGTAGGGATTAGAGTGTAGGGTATAGAGTGTAACATAGTAACATAGTAACATAGTTAGTAAGGCCGAAAAAAGACATTTGTCCATCCAGTTCAGCCTATATTCCATCATAATAAATACCCAGATCTACGTCCTTCTACAGAACCTAATAATTGTATGATACAATATTGTTCTGCTCCAGGAAGACATCCAGGCCTCTCTTGAACCCCTCGACTGAGTTCGCCATCACCACCTCCTCAGGCAAGCAATTCCAGATTCTCACTGCCCTAACAGTAAAGAATCCTCTTCTATGTTGGTGAAAAAACCTTCTCTCCTCCAGACGCAAAGAATGCCCCCTTGTGCCCGTCACCTTCCTTGGTATAAACAGATCCTCAGCGAGATATTTGTATTGTCCCCTTATATACTTATAGGGTAGGGTGTAGAGTGTAGGGTGTAGAGTGTAGGGCATAGAGTGTAGAGTGTAGGGTATAGAGTGTATGGTATAGAGTGTAGAGTATAGAGTGTAGGGTGTAGAGTGTAGGGTATAGAGTGTAGGGTATAGAGTGTAGGGTATAGAGTGTAGGGAATAGAGTGTTGAGTGTAAGGTACAGAGTGTAGAGTGTAGGGCATAGAGTGTAGAGTGTAGGGTATAGAGTGTAGGGTATAGAGTGTAGGGAATAGAGTGTAGGGTATACAGTGTAGGGTATAGAGTGTAGAGTGTAGGGTATAGAGTGTAGAGTATAGGGTATAGAGTGTAGAGTGTAGGGCATAGAGTGTAGATTGTAGGGTATAGAGTGTAGGGTATAGAGTGTAGGGTATAGAGTGTAGGGTATAGAGTGTAGAGTGTAGGGTAGAGAGTGTAGAGTGTAGGGTATAGAGTGTAGGGTATAGAGTGTAGGGTATAGAGTGTAGGGTATAGAGTGTAGAGTGTAGGGATTAGAGTGTAGGGTATAGAGTGTAGGGTGTGGAGTGTAGGGTATAGAGTGTAGAGTGTAGGGTATAGAGTGTAGGGTATAGAGTGTAGGGTATAGAGTGTAGGGTATAGAGTGTAGGGAATAGAGTGTAGAGTGTAAGGTATAGAGTGTAGAGTATAGGGTATAGAGTGTAGGGTATAGAGTGTAGGGTATAGAGTGTAGGGTATAGCGTGTAGGGTATAGAGTGTAGGGAATAGAGTGTAGAGTGTAAGGTATAGAGTGTAGAGTGTAGGGTATAGAGTGTAAGGTATAGAGTGTAGAGTGTAGGGATTAGAGTGTAGGGTATAGAGTGTAGTGTGTAGAGTGTAGGGCATAGAGTGTAGAGTGTAGGGTATAGAGTGTATGGTATAGAGTGTAGAGTATAGAGTGTAGGGTGTAGAGTGTAGGGTATAGAGTGTAGGGTATAGAGTGTAGGGTATAGAGTGTAGGGAATAGAGTGTAGAGTGTAAGGTATAGAGTGTAGAGTGTAGGGTATAGAGTGTAGGGTATAGAGTGTAGAGTGTAGGGATTAGAGTGTAGGGTATAGAGTGTAGGGTATAGTGTGTAGGGTATAGAGTGTAGAGTGTAGGGTATAGAGTTTAGAGTGTAGGGTATAGAGTGTAGGGTATAGAGTGTAGAGTGTAGGGTATAGAGTGTATGCTATAGAGTGTATGGTGTAGAGTGTATGGTATAGAGTGTAGGGTATACAGTGTAGAGTGTATGGTATAGAGCGTAGGGTGTAGAGTGTAGGGTATAGAGTGTATGTTATAGAGTGTAGGGTATAGAGTGTAGGGTAGAGAGTGTAGAGTGTAGGGTATAGAGTGTAGGGTATAGAGTGTAGGGTATAGAGTGTAGAGTGTAGGGATTAGAGTGTAGGGTATAGAGTGTAGTGTGTAGAATGTAGGGTATAGAGTGTAGAGTGTAGGGTATAGAGTGTATGGTATAAAATGTAGGGTATAGAGTGTAGGGTGTAGAGTGTAGGGTATAGAGTGTAGGGTATAGAGTGTAGGGTATAGAGTGTAGGGAATAGAGTGTAGAGTGTAAGGTATAGAGTGTAGAGTATAGGGTATAGAGTGTAGGGTATAGAGTGTAGAGTGTAGGGATTAGAGTGTAGGGTATAGAGTGTAGGGTGTAGAGTGTAGGGTATAGAGTGTAGAGTGTAGGGTATAGAGTGTATGGTATAGAGTGTAGGGTATAGAGTGTAGGGTGTAGAGTGTAGGGTATAGAGTGTAGGGTATAGAGTGTAGGGTATAGAGTGTAGGGTATAGAGTGTAGGGAATCGAGTGTAGAGTGTAAGGTATAGAGTGTAGAGTGTAGGGTATAGAGTGTAGGGTATAGACTGTAGGGTATAGAGTGTAGGGTATAGATTGTAGGCTATAGAGTGTAGGGTATAGAGTGTAGGGTATAGAGTGTAGGGTATAGAGTGTAGGGTATAGAGTGTAGAGTGTAGGGTATAGTGTGTAGGGTATAGAGTGCAGGGTGTAGAGTGTAGGGTATAGAGTGTAGGGTATAGAGTGTAGAGTGTAGGGTATAGAGTGTATGCTATAGAGTGTATGGTGTAGAGTGTATGGTATAGAGTGTAGGGTATAGAGTGTAGAGTGTAGGGTATAGAGTGTAGGGTATAGAGTGTAGGGTATAGAGTGTATGTTATAGAGTGTAGGGTATAGAGTGTAGAGTGTAGGGTATAGAGTTTAGAGTGTAGGGTATAGAGTGTAGGGTATAGAGTGTAAGGTATAGAGTGTAGGGTGTAGAGTGTAGGGTATAGATTGTAGGGTATAGAGTGTAGGGTATAGAGTGTACGGTATAGAGTGTAAGGTATGGAGTGTATGGTATAGAGTGTAGGGTATAGAGTGTAGGGTATAGAGTGTAGGGTATAAAGTGTAGAGTGTAGGGTATAGCGTGTAGAGTGTAGGGTATAGAGTGTAGGGTATAGAGTGTAGGGTATAGAGTGTAGGGTATAGAGTGTAGAGTGTAGGGTATAGAGTGTATGGTATAGAGTGTAGGGTATAGAGTTTAGGGTGTAGAGTGTTGGGTATAGAGTGTAGGGTATAGAGTGTAGGGTATAGAGTGTAGGGTATAGAGTGTAGGGAATAGAGTGTAGAGTGTAAGGTATAGAGTGTAGAGTGTAGGGTATAGAGTGTAGGGTATAGAGTGTAGGGTATAGAGTGTAGAGTGTAGGGTATAGAGTGTAGAGTGTAGGGTATAGAGTGTAGGGTATAGAGTGTAGGGTATAGAGTGTAGGGTAGAGTGTGTAGAGTGTAGGGTATAGAGTGTAGGGTATAGAGTGTAGGGTATAGAGTGTAGAGTGTAGGGATTAGAGTGTAGGGTATAGAGTGTAGGGTGTAGAGTGTAGGGTATAGAGTGTAGAGTGTAGTGTATAGAGTGTATGGTATAGAGTGTAGGGTGTAGAGTGTAGGGTATAGAGTGTAGGGTATAGAGTGTAGGGTATAGAGTGTAGGGAATAGAGTGTAGAGTGTAAGGTATAGAGTGTAGAGTGTAGGGTATAGAGTGTAGGGTATAGAGTGTAGAGTGAAGGGATTAGAGTGTAGGGTATAGAGTGTAGGGTGTAGAGTGTAGGGTATAGAGTGTAGAGTGTAGGGTATAGAGTTTATGGTATAGAGTGTAGGGTATAGAGTGTAGGGTGTAGAGTGTAGGGTATAGAGTGTAGGGTATAGAGTGTAGGGTATAGAGTGTAGGGTATAGAGTGTAGGGAATAGAGTGTAGAGTGTAAGGTATAGAGTGTAGAGTGTAGGGTATAGAGTGTAGGGTATAGACTGTAGGGTATAGAGTGTAGGGTATAGAGTGTAGGGTATAGAGTGTAGGGTATAGAGTGTAGGGAATAGAGTGTAGAGTGTAGGGTATAGATTGTAGAGTGTAGGCTATAGAGTGTAGGGTATAGAGTGTAGAGTGTAGGGTATAGAGTGTAGGGTATAGAGTGTAGGGTATAGAGTGTAGGGTATAGAGTGTAGAGTGTAGGGTATAGTGTGTAGGGTATAGAGTGCAGGGTGTAGAGTGTAGGGTATAGAGTGTAGGGTATAGAGTGTAGAGTGTAGGGTATAGAGTGTACGCAATAGAGTGTATGGTGTAGAGTGTATGGTATAGAGTGTAGGGTATAGATTGTAGAGTGTATGGTATAGAGTGTAGGGTATAGAGTGTAGGGTATAGAGTGTATGTTATAGAGTGTAGGGTATAGAGTGTAGGGTAGAGAGTGTAGAGTGTAGGGTATAGAGTGTAGGGTATAGAGTGTAGGGTATAGATTGTAGAGTGTAGGCTATAGAGTGTAGGGTATAGAGTGTAGAGTGTCGGGATTAGAGTGTAGGGTATAGAGTGTGGGATGTAGAGTGTAGGGTATAGAGTGTAGAGTGTAGGATATAGAGTGTATGGTATAGAGTGTAGGGTATAGAGTGTAGGGTGTAGAGTGTAGGGTATAGAGTGTAGGGAATAGAGTGTAGGGTATAGAGTGTAGGGTATAGAGTGTAGGGTGTAGAGTGTAGGGTATAGAGTGTATGGTATAGAGTGTAGGGTATAGAATGTATGGTATAGAGTGTAGAGTGTAGGATATAGCGTGTAGGGTATAGAGTGTAGAGTGTAGGGTATAGAGTGTAGGGTATAGAGTGTAGGGTATAGAGTGTAGAGTGTAGGGATTAGAGTGTAGGGTATAGAGTGTAGGGTATAGAGTGTATGTTATAGAGTGTAGGGTATAGAGTGTAGAGTGTAGGGTATAGAATGTAGAGTGTAGGGTATAGAGTGTAGGGTATAGAGTGTAGGGTATAGAGTGTAGGGTGTAGAGTGTAGGGTATAGAGTGTAGGGTATAGAGTGTAGAGTGCAGGGTATAGAGTTTAGAGTGTAGGGTATAGAGTGTAGGGTATAGAGTGTAAGGTATAGAGTGTAGGGTGTAGAGTGTAGGGTATAGAGTGTAGGGTATAGAGTGTAGGGTATAGAGTGTACGGTATAGAGTGTAGGGTACAGAGTGTATAGTATAGAGTGTAGGGTATAGAGTGTAGGGTATAGAGTGTATGGTATAGAGTGTAGGGTATAGAGTATATGTTATAGAGTGTAGGGTATAGAGTGTAGAGTGTAGGGTATAGAGTGTAGAGTGTAGAGTGTAGGGTATAGAGTGTAGAGTGTAGGGTATAGAGTGTAGAGTGTAGGGTATAGAGTATAGAGTGTAGGGTATAGAGTGTAGGGTATAGAGTGTAAGGTGTAGAGTGTAGGGTATAGAGTGTAGGGTATAGAGTGTAGGGTATAGAGTGTAGGGTATAGAGTGTAGGGTATAGAGTGTAGAGTGTAGGGTATAGAGTTTAGAGTGTAGGGTATAGAGTGTAGGGTATAGAGTGTAAGGTATAGAGTGTAGGGTGTAGAGTGTAGGGTATAGAGTGTAGGGTATAGAGTGTAGGGTATAGAGTGTACGGTATAGAGTGTAGGGTATAGAGTGTATGGTATAGAGTGTAGGGTATAGAGTGTAGGGTATAGAGTGTATGGTATAGATTGTAGGGTATAGAGTGTAGGGTGTAGCGTGTATGTGATAGAGTGTAGGGTATAGAGTGTAGGGTATAGAGTTTAGAGTGTAGGGTATAGAGAGTAGGGTATAGAGTGTAAGGTATAGAGTGTAGGGTGTAGAGTGTAGGGTATAGAGTGTAGGGCATAGGGTGTAGGGTATAGAGTGTAGGGTATAGAGTGTAGAGTGTAGGGTATAGAGTGTAGGGTATAGAGTGTAGGGTATAGAGTGTAGAGTGTAGGGTATAGAGTGTAGGGTATTGAGTGTAGGGTATAGAGTGTAGGGTATAGAGTGTAGGGTATAGAGTGTAGAGTGTAGGGTATAGAGTGTAGAGTGTAGGGTATAGAGTGTAGGGTATATAGTGTAGAGTGTAGGGTATAGAGTGTAGGGTATAGAGTGTAGGGTATAGAGTGTAGGGTATAGAGTGCAGGGTATAGAGTGTAGAGTGTAGGGTATAGAGTGTAGAGTGTAGGGTATAGAGTGTAGGGTATAGAGTGTAGGGTATAGAGTGTAGGGTATAGAGTGTAGAGTGTAGGGTATAGAGTGTAGGGTATAGAGTGTAGGGAGTAGAGTGTAGGGTATAGAGTGTAGGGTTCAGAGTGTAGGGTATAGAGTGTAGGGTATAGAGTGTAGGGCATAGAGTGTAGGGTATAGAGTGTAGGGCATAGAGTGTAGGGTATAGAGTGTAGGGTATAGAGTGTAGGGTGTAGAGTGTAGGGTATAGATTTTAGGGTATACAGTGTAGGGTATAGAGTGTAGAGTGTAGGGCATAGAGTGTAGAGTGTAGGGTATAGAGTGTAGAATATAGAGTGTAGGGTAGAGAGTGTAGGGTAGAGAGTGTAGAGTGTAGGGATTAGAGTGTAGGGTATAGAGTGTAGGGTGTAGAGTGTAGGGTATAGAGTGTAAGGTATAGAGTGTAGGGTGTAGAGTGTAGGGTATAGAGTGTAGGGTATAGAGTGTAGGGTATAGAGTGTACGGTATAGAGTGTAGGGTATAGAGTGTATGGTATAGAGTGTAGGGTATAGAGTGTAGGGTATAGAGTGTATGGTATAGATTGTAGGGTATAGAGTGTAGGGTGTAGCGTGTATGTTATAGAGTGTAGGGTATAGAGTGTAGGGTATAGAGTTTAGAGTGTAGGGTATAGAGAGTAGGGTATAGAGTGTAAGGTATAGAGTGTAGGGTGTAGAGTGTAGGGTATAGAGTGTAGGGCATAGGGTGTAGGGTATAGAGTGTAGGGTATAGAGTGTAGAGTGTAGGGTATAGAGTGTAGGGTATAGAGTGTAGGGTATAGAGTGTAGAGTGTAGGGTATAGAGTGTAGGGTATTGAGTGTAGGGTATAGAGTGTAGGGTATAGAGTGTAGAGTGTAGGGTATAGAGTGTAGAGTGTAGGGTATAGAGTGTAGGGTATATAGTGTAGAGTGTAGGGTATAGAGTGTAGGGTATAGAGTGTAGGGTATAGAGTGTATGGTATAGAGTGTAGAGTATAGAGTGTAGGGTGTAGAGTGTAGGGTATAGAGTGTAGGGTATAGAGTGTAGGGTATAGAGTGTAGGGAATAGAGTGTTGAGTGTAAGGTACAGAGTGTAGAGTGTAGGGCATAGAGTGTAGAGTGTAGGGTATAGAGTGTAGGGTATAGAGTGCAGGGTATAGAGTGTAGGGTATACAGTGTAGGGTATAGAGTGTAGAGTGTAGGGTATAGAGTGTAGAGTGTAGGGTATAGAGTGTAGAGTGTAGGGCATAGAGTGTAGATTGTAGGGTATAGAGTGTAGGGTATAGAGTGTAGGGTATAGAGTGTAGGGTATAGAGTGTAGAGTGTCGGGTATAGAGTGTAGAGTGTAGGGTATAGAGTGTAGGGTACAGAGTGTAAGGTATAGAGTGTAGGGTAGAGAGAGTAGAGTGTAGGGTATAGAGTGTAGGGTATAGAGTGTAGGGTATAGAGTGTAGAGTGTAGGGATTAGAGTGTAGGGTATAGAGTGTAGGGTGTGGAGTGTAGGGTATAGAGTGTAGAGTGTAGGGTATAGAGTGTATGGTATAGAGTGTAGGGTATAGAGTGTAGGGTGTAGAGTGTAGGGTATAGAGTGTAGGGTATAGAGTGTAGGGTATAGAGTGTAGGGAATAGAGTGTAGAGTGTAAGGTATAGAGTGTAGAGTGTAGGGTATAGAGTGTAAGGTATAGAGTGTAGAGTGTAGGGATTAGAGTGTAGGGTATAGAGTGTAGGGTGTAGAGTGTAGGGTATAGAGTGTAGAGTGTAGGGTATAGAGTGTAGAGTGTAGGGTATAGAGTGTAGAGTGTAGGGTATAGAGTGTATGGTATAGAGTGTAGGGTATTGAGTGTAGGGTGTAGAGTGTTGGGTATAGAGTGTAGGGTATAGAGTGTAGGGTATAGAGTGTAGGGTATAGAGTGTAGGGAATAGAGTGTAGAGTGTAAGGTATAGAGTGTAGAGTGTAGGGTATAGAGTGTAGGGTATAGAGTGTAGAGTGTAGGGATTAGAGTGTAGGGTATAGAGTGTAGGGTATAGTGTGTAGGGTATAGAGTGTAGAGTGTAGGGTATAGAGTGTAGAGTGTAGGGTATAGAGTGTAGGGTATAGAGTGTAGGGTATAGAGTGTAGGGCATAGAGTGTAGGGTATAGAGTGTAGGGTATAGAGTGTAGAGTGTAGGGTATAGAGTGTAGGGTATAGAGTGTAGGGTATAGAGTGTAGAGTGTAGGGTATAGAGTGTAGGGTATAGAGTGTAGGGTATAGAGTGTAGGGTATAGAGTGTAGGGCATAGAGTGTAGGGTATAGAGTGTAGGGTATAGAGTGTAGAGTGTAGGGTATAGAGTGTAGGGTATAGAGTGTAGGGTATAGAGTGTAGAGTGTAGGGCATAGAGTGTAGAGTGTAGGGTATAGAGTGTAGGGTATAGAGTGTAGGGTAGAGAGTGTAGGGTAGAGAGTGTAGAGTGTAGGGATTAGAGTGTAGGGTATAGAGTGTAACATAGTAACATAGTAACATAGTTAGTAAGGCCGAAAAAAGACATTTGTCCATCCAGTTCAGCCTATATTCCATCATAATAAATAACCAGATCTACGTCCTTCTACAGAACCTAATAATTGTATGATACAATATTGTTCTGCTCCAGGAAGACATCCAGGCCTCTCTTGAACCCCTCGACTGAGTTCGCCATCACCACCTCCTCAGGCAAGCAATTCCAGATTCTCACTGCCCTAACAGTAAAGAATCCTCTTCTATGTTGGTGAAAAAACCTTCTCTCCTCCAGACGCAAAGAATGCCCCCTTGTGCCCGTCACCTTCCTTGGTATAAACAGATCCTCAGCGAGATATTTGTATTGTCCCCTTATATACTTATAGGGTAGGGTGTAGAGTGTAGGGTGTAGAGTGTAGGGCATAGAGTGTAGAGTGTAGGGTATAGAGTGTATGGTATAGAGTGTAGAGTATAGAGTGTAGGGTGTAGAGTGTAGGGTATAGAGTGTAGGGTATAGAGTGTAGGGTATAGAGTGTAGGGAATAGAGTGTTGAGTGTAAGGTACAGAGTGTAGAGTGTAGGGCATAGAGTGTAGAGTGTAGGGTATAGAGTGTAGGGTATAGAGTGTAGGGAATAGAGTGTAGGGTATACAGTGTAGGGTATAGAGTGTAGAGTGTAGGGTATAGAGTGTAGAGTATAGGGTATAGAGTGTAGAGTGTAGGGCATAGAGTGTAGATTGTAGGGTATAGAGTGTAGGGTATAGAGTGTAGGGTATAGAGTGTAGGGTATAGAGTGTAGAGTGTAGGGTAGAGAGTGTAGAGTGTAGGGTATAGAGTGTAGGGTATAGAGTGTAGGGTATAGAGTGTAGAGTGTAGGGATTAGAGTGTAGGGTATAGAGTGTAGGGTGTGGAGTGTAGGGTATAGAGTGTAGAGTGTAGGGTATAGAGTGTAGGGTATAGAGTGTAGGGTATAGAGTGTAGGGTATAGAGTGTAGGGAATAGAGTGTAGAGTGTAAGGTATAGAGTGTAGAGTATAGGGTATAGAGTGTAGGGTATAGAGTGTAGGGTATAGAGTGTAGGGTATAGCGTGTAGGGTATAGAGTGTAGGGAATAGAGTGTAGAGTGTAAGGTATAGAGTGTAGAGTGTAGGGTATAGAGTGTAAGGTATAGAGTGTAGAGTGTAGGGATTAGAGTGTAGGGTATAGAGTGTAGGGTGTAGAGTGTAGGGCATAGAGTGTAGAGTGTAGGGTATAGAGTGTATGGTATAGAGTGTAGAGTATAGAGTGTAGGGTGTAGAGTGTAGGGTATAGAGTGTAGGGTATAGAGTGTAGGGTATAGAGTGTAGGGAATAGAGTGTAGAGTGTAAGGTATAGAGTGTAGAGTGTAGGGTATAGAGTGTAGGGTATAGAGTGTAGAGTGTAGGGATTAGAGTGTAGGGTATAGAGTGTAGGGTATAGTGTGTAGGGTATAGAGTGTAGAGTGTAGGGTATAGAGTTTAGAGTGTAGGGTATAGAGTGTAGGGTATAGAGTGTAGAGTGTAGGGTATAGAGTGTATGCTATAGAGTGTATGGTGTAGAGTGTATGGTATAGAGTGTAGGGTATACAGTGTAGAGTGTATGGTATAGAGCGTAGGGTGTAGAGTGTAGGGTATAGAGTGTATGTTATAGAGTGTAGGGTATAGAGTGTAGGGTAGAGAGTGTAGAGTGTAGGGTATAGAGTGTAGGGTATAGAGTGTAGGGTATAGAGTGTAGAGTGTAGGGATTAGAGTGTAGGGTATAGAGTGTAGTGTGTAGAATGTAGGGTATAGAGTGTAGAGTGTAGGGTATAGAGTGTATGGTATAGAGTGTAGGGTATAGAGTGTAGGGTGTAGAGTGTAGGGTATAGAGTGTAGGGTATAGAGTGTAGGGTATAGAGTGTAGGGAATAGAGTGTAGAGTGTAAGGTATAGAGTGTAGAGTATAGGGTATAGAGTGTAGGGTATAGAGTGTAGAGTGTAGGGATTAGAGTGTAGGGTATAGAGTGTAGGGTGTAGAGTGTAGGGTATAGAGTGTAGAGTGTAGGGTATAGAGTGTATGGTATAGAGTGTAGGGTATAGAGTGTAGGGTGTAGAGTGTAGGGTATAGAGTGTAGGGTATAGAGTGTAGGGTATAGAGTGTAGGGTATAGAGTGTAGGGAATCGAGTGTAGAGTGTAAGGTATAGAGTGTAGAGTGTAGGGTATAGAGTGTAGGGTATAGACTGTAGGGTATAGAGTGTAGGGTATAGATTGTAGGCTATAGAGTGTAGGGTATAGAGTGTAGGGTATAGAGTGTAGGGTATAGAGTGTAGGGTATAGAGTGTAGAGTGTAGGGTATAGTGTGTAGGGTATAGAGTGCAGGGTGTAGAGTGTAGGGTATAGAGTGTAGGGTATAGAGTGTAGAGTGTAGGGTATAGAGTGTATGCTATAGAGTGTATGGTGTAGAGTGTATGGTATAGAGTGTAGGGTATAGAGTGTAGAGTGTAGGGTATAGAGTGTAGGGTATAGAGTGTAGGGTATAGAGTGTATGTTATAGAGTGTAGGGTATAGAGTGTAGAGTGTAGGGTATAGAGTTTAGAGTGTAGGGTATAGAGTGTAGGGTATAGAGTGTAAGGTATAGAGTGTAGGGTGTAGAGTGTAGGGTATAGATTGTAGGGTATAGAGTGTAGGGTATAGAGTGTACGGTATAGAGTGTAAGGTATGGAGTGTATGGTATAGAGTGTAGGGTATAGAGTGTAGGGTATAGAGTGTAGGGTATAAAGTGTAGAGTGTAGGGTATAGCGTGTAGAGTGTAGGGTATAGAGTGTAGGGTATAGAGTGTAGGGTATAGAGTGTAGGGTATAGAGTGTAGAGTGTAGGGTATAGAGTGTATGGTATAGAGTGTAGGGTATAGAGTTTAGGGTGTAGAGTGTTGGGTATAGAGTGTAGGGTATAGAGTGTAGGGTATAGAGTGTAGGGTATAGAGTGTAGGGAATAGAGTGTAGAGTGTAAGGTATAGAGTGTAGAGTGTAGGGTATAGAGTGTAGGGTATAGAGTGTAGGGTATAGAGTGTAGAGTGTAGGGTATAGAGTGTAGAGTGTAGGGTATAGAGTGTAGGGTATAGAGTGTAGGGTATAGAGTGTAGGGTAGAGTGTGTAGAGTGTAGGGTATAGAGTGTAGGGTATAGAGTGTAGGGTATAGAGTGTAGAGTGTAGGGATTAGAGTGTAGGGTATAGAGTGTAGGGTGTAGAGTGTAGGGTATAGAGTGTAGAGTGTAGTGTATAGAGTGTATGGTATAGAGTGTAGGGTGTAGAGTGTAGGGTATAGAGTGTAGGGTATAGAGTGTAGGGTATAGAGTGTAGGGAATAGAGTGTAGAGTGTAAGGTATAGAGTGTAGAGTGTAGGGTATAGAGTGTAGGGTATAGAGTGTAGAGTGAAGGGATTAGAGTGTAGGGTATAGAGTGTAGGGTGTAGAGTGTAGGGTATAGAGTGTAGAGTGTAGGGTATAGAGTTTATGGTATAGAGTGTAGGGTATAGAGTGTAGGGTGTAGAGTGTAGGGTATAGAGTGTAGGGTATAGAGTGTAGGGTATAGAGTGTAGGGTATAGAGTGTAGGGAATAGAGTGTAGAGTGTAAGGTATAGAGTGTAGAGTGTAGGGTATAGAGTGTAGGGTATAGACTGTAGGGTATAGAGTGTAGGGTATAGAGTGTAGGGTATAGATTGTAGAGTGTAGGCTATAGAGTGTAGGGTATAGAGTGTAGAGTGTAGGGTATAGAGTGTAGGGTATAGAGTGTAGGGTATAGAGTGTAGGGTATAGAGTGTAGAGTGTAGGGTATAGTGTGTAGGGTATAGAGTGCAGGGTGTAGAGTGTAGGGTATAGAGTGTAGGGTATAGAGTGTAGAGTGTAGGGTATAGAGTGTACGCAATAGAGTGTATGGTGTAGAGTGTATGGTATAGAGTGTAGGGTATAGATTGTAGAGTGTATGGTATAGAGTGTAGGGTATAGAGTGTAGGGTATAGAGTGTATGTTATAGAGTGTAGGGTATAGAGTGTAGGGTAGAGAGTGTAGAGTGTAGGGTATAGAGTGTAGGGTATAGAGTGTAGGGTATAGATTGTAGAGTGTAGGCTATAGAGTGTAGGGTATAGAGTGTAGAGTGTCGGGATTAGAGTGTAGGGTATAGAGTGTGGGATGTAGAGTGTAGGGTATAGAGTGTAGAGTGTAGGATATAGAGTGTATGGTATAGAGTGTAGGGTATAGAGTGTAGGGTGTAGAGTGTAGGGTATAGAGTGTAGGGAATAGAGTGTAGGGTATAGAGTGTAGGGTATAGAGTGTAGGGTGTAGAGTGTAGGGTATAGAGTGTATGGTATAGAGTGTAGGGTATAGAATGTATGGTATAGAGTGTAGAGTGTAGGATATAGCGTGTAGGGTATAGAGTGTAGAGTGTAGGGTATAGAGTGTAGGGTATAGAGTGTAGGGTATAGAGTGTAGGGTATAGAGTGTAGAGTGTAGGGTAGAGAGTGTAGGATATAGAGTGTAGAGTGTAGGGTATAGAGTGTAGGGTATAGAGTGTAGGGTATAGAGTGTAGGGTATAGAGTGTAGAGTGTAGGGTATAGAGTGTAGGGTATAGAGTGTAGGGTATAGAGTGTAGAGTGTAGGGTATAGAGTGTAGGGTATAGAGTGTAGGGTATAGAGTGTAGGGCATAGAGTGTAGGGTATAGAGTGTAGGGTGTAGAGTGTAGGGTATAGAGTGTATGGTATAGAGTGTAGGGTATAGAGTGTAGGGTGTAGAGTGTAGGGTATAGAGTGTAGGGTATAGAGTGTAGGGTATAGAGTGTAGGGTATAGAGTGTAGGGAATAGAGTGTAGAGTGTAAGGTATAGAGTGTAGAGTGTAGGGTATAGAGTGTAGGGTATAGACTGTAGGGTATAGAGTGTAGGGTATAGAGTGCAGGGTATAGATTGTAGAGTGTAGGCTATAGAGTGTAGGGTATAGAGTGTAGAGTGTAGGGTATAGAGTGTAGGGTATAGAGTGTAGGGTATAGAGTGTAGGGTATAGAGTGTAGAGTGTAGGGTATAGTGTGTAGGGTATAGAGTGCAGGGTGTAGAGTGTAGGGTATAGAGTGTAGGGTATAGAGTGTAGAGTGTAGGGTATAGAGTGTACGCAATAGAGTGTATGGTATAGAGTGTAGGGTATAGATTGTAGAGTGTATGGTATAGAGTGTAGGGTATAGAGTGTAGGGTGTAGAGTGTATGTTATAGAGTGTAGGGTATAGAGTGTAGGGTAGAGAGTGTAGAGTGTAGGGTATAGAGTGTAGGGTATAGAGTGTAGGGTATAGATTGTAGAGTGTAGGCTATAGAGTGTAGGGTATAGAGTGTAGAGTGTCGGGATTAGAGTGTAGGGTATAGAGTGTGGGATGTAGAGTGTAGGGTATAGAGTGTAGAGTGTAGGATATAGAGTGTATGGTATAGAGTGTAGGGTATAGAGTGTAGGGTGTAGAGTGTAGGGTATAGAGTGTAGGGAATAGAGTGTAGGGTATAGAGTGTAGGGTATAGAGTGTAGGGTGTAGAGTGTAGGGTATAGAGTGTATGGTATAGAGTGTAGGGTATAGAATGTATGGTATAGAGTGTAGAGTGTAGGATATAGCGTGTAGGGTATAGAGTGTAGAGTGTAGGGTATAGAGTGTAGGGTATAGAGTGTAGGGTATAGAGTGTAGGGTATAGAGTGTAGAGTGTAGGGTAGAGAGTGTAGGATATAGAGTGTAGAGTGTAGGGTATAGAGTGTAGGGTATAGAGTGTAGGGTATAGAGTGTAGGGTATAGAGTGTAGAGTGTAGGGTATAGAGTGTAGGGTATAGAGTGTAGG